>NC_068373.1:26725117-26805117 GCF_023724105.1 Carassius gibelio
GTGGTTCCGGACCCCATGAATGCTGCTGTGGGACTGTCCCGTGTGAAAGTCTTGTTCATGGGTGAAGGAGGAGACAGTCGAGTGGGCGTTCTCGCAGTGACCCCGGCCATAAACCGAGGCATTCTCTCCTGGCTCCGGTCTATGACGGGCCTCTGATGGTTTGAGGACAGATGGCTATCCAGTGTGTGGCATCTCCTTCGAAACGGAGGGCTTGTGAGTTCAGGACCCACTGGAGATGTTTCTAATCGTCCCACGGTCTCGTTCAACCCGGGGTGATCATCATATCGACCCATACTCACATTTTCCACTCCGAGTAGCTTGCTTTCCTGCGTCGCGATTGTCTTTCCTTCCTGTGGCCTTGCATGTGCTGTAATTTTCAGTTGATTGGGGTTTTCAGGGAAAGAAAAGAAGACACTGCCAGCAGAAATGGGACGAGGACGTCCGCGGTGGGGTCTGGCATTTAGAGCAGGTTCTGGGCCTGTCAGGTTACTGGGAGAGGTTTGGTTTGCTGAGGAAATATAAAAGGGTAAACCAGATGCAGTCCCATCCAAAGAACAGCTGTGTTCTTCATCCGACGGGCGTGGATCAACCGTTTTGTTGACCTTTGACCCCTGTTTACCTTGCTCTTTTTTGATGAATTCACGTGATTTCTTCAGCAGGTTCTGCAGACAAACTCCCTCTGCTTCAGATTGCTCTTGCATTTGTTTTTCTTCTGCAGATTTCTCTCTCTGAACAGCTGAAGGGGTCACTGGTTGCTGACTAGAGAAGATGTACGGCTCTGTGGCCCCAGTAGGTGTAAGATTTGCATTATCTAGTGCTGCAAAACCATTCCTGGAGTCTGTTTTTGGAGATGGAGTCAGGCACTGCTCTGAAAACTTCGGCATGTCCAATATTTTTGGAGGCTATTACATAAGTGCAAAAAGATATGACAGTAAATATGCAACAAATATGTTTTTTTAAAAGATGTACATATATTCTCACCTAATCTGTTATATTCACCTAATATATTACAATGCTATGTTATAGAATGGTATGTTTAATATCTGGACTTTTTTTTAAATCATAAAATGATTACAAATATGTATTATCAAGGGGTCAAAGTTCCAAAGACTTGAAAATAAATGTAAATATATTTGTTTTAATAAAAATAAGTAAGTCCATATAGGACATAAAAGTGCCTATAATTGAGGAAATACTAAATTTCTTACCTTATCGGTCCAAAGAATGGTCTGAATCTGACTGAGGAGGTTTTTGTTGTGATGAATCTGTCTCTCTGCGTCCATTTGTGAAGCTCTTTTCCTGTATTCAGCCATCTCCCTTCTTTGTTTCTCACTTAGCTGGAAAAACACAATGCAGATAATATTAATTTTCCTAGACAATTGAAAATAAGAGACAATTATCTTGAAGGTGCTACTCAAACTTTTTTTTTTTTTTTTTTTTTTTTTGCTTAGACTTTCTTTTGAGTTTTAAAGTTTATTATTACAAAGAAAATTTGGTAGCACTTTATAATAAGGTTCTATTAGATAATGTTAGTTAACTACTTTAGCTGACATGATCTAAGCAAGATCAATTCTTCTACAGCATTTATTAATCTTGATTCATGTTAATTTCAACATTTACTAAAGCATTATTCAAATCAAAAGTGCTTGTTAACATTAGTTAATGCACTGTGTATAAGCATTAACTATCAATGAATAACTGTATTTTAATTAACTAGCATTAACAAAGATGAATAAATACATTAATAAATGTATTGTTCATTGTTTGTTCGTGTTAATTAATACATTAACTAATGAAACCTTTTTCTAAAGTGTTACCGGAAATTAATTGTGCACTGTGCATTGTAACATTAAACTTCATGAGACATAATTAATCAAACTACACTCTCAGAAAAAAGGTATAAAGGTACATCTTTGTACATTATTCCTCCTAAATGGTACATATTTGCAATTCAAAAAGTACATATTAGGACATAAAGTGTACATATTGGGACCTTTTTCTGAGAGTCTACAGCATGTCTGACTCTCTCGTTCTCTTGTAAAATATCATTTATCATGTGTTGTACTCACAACTGGAGACAAAAGCGGCCTGCCATGAAAGCAGACGAGCGAGTGCGCCACCCCTCGAGCAGGTGCGGTACTGCAGCTCTTCTCTCGCATCATTTCCGCCAGCAGCTCACACAGAATGCGCGCGCAGAAATCCTCGTAGCTGTCCATGATTTCTCCACAGCGCTCTACACAGCTGGAGTAGCCTGAATATTGAAATGCAAGTGTTATGTATAGAAGCAAGTAAGCTGTAGATAATTAACAGCTCTGCATTCCTCTGCACTTTTATCAGTAAAAATGCATTTTTAGATAACCGTGCACATATGTTAAAATCTCAGCACCCAGCCTACCTTTTATCGCAACGCAGGCCAGAGCTTCTGTTTGAGTAAATAAGAGAAATGACATAAGAGTGCACCAACAGAAAATCTTCCGTCTACCACAGATGCGACTGTGACTCTGTAAGATGTCGCTGTGCTGATGTTCATTGGACGTAAATAGAGAATGATAACAAAGCTAGGAAACTAGATTAGTGTGTATCCAGATGACGCAGAAGACTACACGGTGGCTCTGATCTGTCCTGCACGGTCTTCATCAGCATCATCAGCACCGCCCCGTTCACTCGCCGTCATTCTCTCCGTTCATTTGGACGGACGTGAAGCCACCGGAAGATTCCTTCACACCGGATACATTTAGGTACAGATTCATTTTCACATTATCTTACTGTAGCAGGCCTATAAATTCACGAGATGGTTCCGCTAATATGGATACAATGTTTTTAATGAAATGATAGAATTAGAATAAGGTACATACATAATGAATAATGGAATGAATGATTAAATACAGTATTAAACAACAAGAAGACGTTCGTTGTACTCAATTTAACTTTTTTAATATTAAATAAAATACTTTTTTACATGCTTTTTCCTGTTGTATTAATCATTACTCGCTAATATAACTATTTATAAATATGTAACTTTTAAAAGGCTAAATAAGGAAGGTTGCAATATTCACAATTAACAATTTCAAAAGGCAATTCTTAAATAAATAAATAAATAAACAAACAATTGTTCATAACAGATTAGTAGAGGTGTATATATATATATATATATATATATATATATATATATATATATATATATATATATATATATACACACACACCTCTACTAATCTGTTATGAACAATTGTTTGTTATATATATATAATTTTTTCATATATGTCTGTATTTTTATAATTAAAATTACATTTTAGATTAAATATTATCATTTCAATTAAACTATTTTTCCATGTATGTATGTATATATATATATATATATATATATATATATATATATATACTTATTTTTTTCTTGTTCAATCAAATATTTTTATGTATATGTGTGTGTGTGTGTTATATATATGTATGTATATATATATATATATATATATATATATATATATATATATATATATATATATATATAATTTATATTTAAAAAATATACATATAATACATGCATATAATATTTACCTTTTTTTGTTAAATCAAAAAAGTTTTTAGGTAGGTGTGCATGTATAATATAGATAATTTTTATTTCTTAACTTTCTTTCATGTATGTGTGTGTATACAGATTACATAAACAATAAAATACATCATATAAACAATATACGAAGAACCAAGGGGGAAAACCACACGATTAAAAAAAAATGGTAAGTGACTGATGTGTTTTCCAGTATCTTGGTGACTCACGCGCCTCGGTTGCTGTGGGCGGGGTTTTCCGCTGCGCGCCAGACTCCAGTCCCTGCTCAAACCTCAAACTCACTGGTGGTCAGTCCGTGCCGTGGATGATCGTGTGGAGATGCCGTTTAACTTCACTCTCGATGAATTTACAGACAGACAGTGAACTTTCAGAAACCCTCCGAGTCGTCGATTTCCACGCGCATTAGAAGTCGACCGTTTGTATTTGAAGGACTTTAGCGGTGGACTTGGACAGCCGCCGCCTGGGCGAGTTTGCAGAAGTAACGCAACTTACCTCAGGAAGACAGAAACAGTGAGTGATTAGCAATTAAACTGACATAACCTATTTTGTTATTCAGTGTGATTATCTGACACTTTTAAATAATAGTGAACAGGCTGACACAGTTTCAAATATATAAAGTTTTAAATTCTACCTCTATTCTACTGTTAGTAGATCTTAAATTATTGTATAACGGCATTATAACGTTACCTAAGTTTGCTTTAAAGTCTCGTTTGTTGTCTAGCAGCAGTGAGTTTGAATTGTAAGCTATAATATCACGTTGGTAACTCCACCCTGTGTGGTGGTGTACTTCACCCTTCAGACTGCTGCAGCAGTGCTCCGTCAGAGCAGTAGATGGCGCTGTTGCTCCGTGTGTTTGGCCTTGAGCACTAGTTACTGAATAAAGTCATGAAATATCACAGAAAGACCCATAAATCTGATCATGCAATTCATTGGGTTGCTGTGGTTTACTTTAACCTGTACACTGTGTGAAAGATTGCATTAAAGTTTCACTTGTAGACTGTGAGCCAACTGTAAGATCTGCATTTCAAGAATCATTTGGGGGTCCATAATTTATTTTTTGAGAAATAATTGGGTTACAGTTGTGTATCTGCTCTATATTCATAATGATTGCAAAGCATTTGACCACATTTGCGGTGTTTGGCATCTGAATTTGTCTTTGGGGATCAATGACAGTCTCTGTTGTGTTCTGTGTAAGTTAGCTGTATTCACATAAAGTGACACGGTTTGGTTTGTGATTTGTAAAGAGAAGTGGATTGTTTTTGAAGTATGGTGCGATTGACTGATTGTTTAATGGCTGTTATTGTGTGCCAAAACTAGAGAAAAATTATGTTCCCGTTTGAGTCAGCTTTGGAATTGCTTTGCCTAATATTGCAAGGCTTGTGGTTTTCAGTTTTTTTTTGTTTATTTTATTTTTTCTTGTCTCTCTCTCTCTCTCTCTCTGTGTGTGTGTGTGTGTGTGTGTGTGTGTGGTGTGTGTGTGGCTGCTATTAAACTTTGGCACAATTGTTTGGCAAAGAAAAATTGGATGAATTGATCTCATTAATCAGTCTTCCAATACGTGAGTCAGTGGCAAATAAAGATATCTGGGATTTTATAAATATTAAACAAGTTATACTTATAATTAAAACCTTGCATTTTTTTACTTTATGAGTTGTTTTTTTAATTTTAAAATTGCCTACAATATAAAAGACTATGCAAATATGTTTAAGTTATTTTTGGAGGAATCGAATTGCATTTTTCTTTTAATGTGTATTTTATGAGCAAACAGAGAAAAATGACAGGGCAAAATGTTAACAGATTTGCCAGAGACTGTTAAGTCAGGTTCAGGTTGTTTTTAAAAATTGCATTTGGTATTTAATCGTAAAGACTGAGCAACAAGCTCTCTTTCCATGTATTATCTTCCTATTTTACCTCCAAAAGCCCGTAATCACCGCGCTGCAGGCTGAAGTGCGTGTGTTCACAGCTTCACTGGCGAGCGCTTTTGAATCCTCATCGCCGAGGCTGTGTGACGTAGAGCGGGGAGGCGTGACTCGCGTCTTTTCCACCAATAGATTTAAAGTATGTCGCTTGATTGACAGTCGAGTCTGGAAAAAAGGAGGGACGACTTCATCCCGTCTGGCTTTACTCTGTTGTGGAAGCCATTTTGGGATTTTCCTTGTACTAATCTTGAGTCAAACTCCTAACTTTTGCCTATTCCCACGAAGATCGAGGATTTAGGATCTGTTGTTTGGATGCGCAGTTATTTCCGTTTTTTTGTGTGTTTCATCTTTAAATTCCCGTCGAGATGCGGCGCGGATTTTGCGCATCCTTGAACCGGATTGTCATTTCCGAACGGGACTACGTTCAAAACAACAAGAGATTATAGAAACTGAGGGTCAAACTGGCAAGTGCTGGGATATTTCCTTGTTATTTATGATTTAATTCAAGTCCTATGCACAGATATATTTATATTTTAAGTGTATTTTAGAATCCAATCTTTGGTGGACAGTCAGTGAAGCTCCTTTCTTTCCAAACTCTTGACAGAAAACATGGCCCTGGATTAACTGTCATTCCCTCATCCGGGGCTTTATTTCTGTAAGAAATATGATATATAATACAATCCTTAAAATGTAAACACTAGTTAAGTGCGTAGAAACCCCTTTACGCGTTTAGATAAAATAACTGCGCTTATACGGTGGAGCAATCCAAGGCTGTGTGTGTCAAACCCTAGTGAGCTGCCTACATAGTCAGCATTGTAGACTCCTTCTGAACAATGAAATCGAGTTATTACTTCTCGTGCATCGAATCGAAAGTTCTGTCAGAAGCATACACGGCTCGATTTTAACGACTGCGATTCCCAAATGTGCTGTCTATTTAGGCGGCTCACTAGTTTTTGAGACGCAGCCAATGTTGCAATCCCAAATGTAGCAGACACGTCAAATCTGGAGAGCTGTGCGTCTATCTTGTTTATAAATGCAAATGCACCTTTTCCACAAGAGATAGCGCTGCAGGTGCGCGTGAAGGTTTGACAACTGATCAAGAAGACATAAATCAGGACTTTTTTGTCTTGTGTTTATGCACAAAAGAAAGGAGCTCATGGTTTTTGTTTTTCCACCGTTGACTTGTTTTATTACACTATTGTGTCTGATACATTGCTGTGCTTGTTTGGGCTTGTGAAACGTGCGTTTTAGACCAGAAAAAAAAAGGTGGGAAAGATTTTCTCTGGACGTTCAGCCTGTCTCTTAGGTGTTGGAGAGTGGTTTCCTGGATCTCCTCTGGTTTTGAGAATGTCGAAGCATGCATTTAGAGGAAAGGTAAACAAAATAAACATGATATTCGACTCTGGGTAATGCAGTGTATTGTTATTATTATCTGAATATTGTGATAATTGTGATTCAGCATTTTTGAAAAGGTCCGGACAGTTTTGATCCAGCTGATTCTTCATGTCAACTTCATTATGAGTTTAGGACTTATAGATAATTAGTTGAAGTTTAAAGTTAAACACTTACTTTTTTTTAGGTTAGTTTAAGCTCTGCTAGTCTAAAGATGACTAAACAAACCAAAACTTGTGATTGAATAAAATGATAAAGTTTCATGGAAATTTAAGTAGCACTTTACAGTAAAGTTAGATTTTGTTAGTTAATGCAGGGTGTCATGAACTAACAACTGCAACTTTGTGCCTACATCATTTATTAAGCAATCTTAAGATACTCAGGTTAATGTTAATTTATAAATATACTTTTGTTCACCGGTGATTCATTTTTGTGCATACTTGCCTGATATTAATGTTTATTTAATTATGATATATTTATTTAAAACTTGGTAAATGCATAAATATAATATTAATAATCACTGTACAAACATTGCGTATATTTACACTGTTAATAAAATATTAGGGGTGTAACGATACGCGTATTCGTATTGAACCGTTCGGTACGACGCTTTCGGTTCGGTACGCGGTACGCATTATGTATACCGAACGGTTCGTTGGAGTAATTAATTATATTTGAAAAAAAAAAAAAGAGAGAGAAAGAAATATAATGATATGCGTTCAACAAGGTAGCCCAATAACCCAAACAACGTAACAGGCAACGCCCCTGACACTCCCGAAGAAGAAAAAAACACCATCTTATATGTTTATGTTAGGCTACTCAGCAGGCGCTCGCTCACTCAGTACGCGCTGAAGGCTCGTTGCAAAATAGCCAATGCGTTTAACAGACTAGAAATGAGAAGATCCTCCAATAACCAACAGGTCTGGTGTTTGGGTGCACTTTGGATTCCCTTTAAGCTATAATGGTGATGGCAAGAGAGTGGTGGATAAAAAACAACGGTATGTCGCATCTGCAACATGACAGGGTACACCAGCGGGAATACAAAAAAAAAAAAAAAAAAAAACCGGCGGGAATATCTGGGATATATGCGTCAGTACTATCTGGGAAAAGACGAAAAAAAGGAGAAACATGCACGCAGCAAAATATCCCTGCAGCATTTAGACACTATAGCTTACAGGGAATCCAACCCAAACACCAGACCTGTTGGTTATTTTAGGATCTTATATTTCTGGTCTGTTAAAGGCATTCGACATTTTGCAACGAGCCTTCAGCGCGTGCTGAGTGAGCGAGCGCCTTAGGGGCCGTTCACATATCGTGCCTAAAAACGCATGGAAAACGCTAAGCGCGTCTTTCTCCTCCTTTCCAAAGCGCTCGGGCAGAAGCGCTCATGAGGCGTCTGTCTTTGCTAAGCAACAATGACGTGCTCTCTCCATGAGACGCGGAAATTTCAGCGAAGGATAAATGGATTTGCAGCTCTAAAAATCGATTGCAGTAGCTCTGTTACTGAATTTATTTCAAAATTGCAATCCATATACAACTATGATCAGCTGTTCCTTCATCTTGGCTGAGCTCTCAACGTTGTTACGGGAAAGGATGAAGCTGATTGGTTGGTTCTTGTCACATGACCCGCGGTGCGCTTGCGGCATTCTGAAAAGTTGAGATGTTTTTACATTTTGCTGTATCTAAAACGTATCGAACCGAACCGAACCGAACCGTGACATCAGTGTATCGTATCGAACCGAACCGTGAATTTTGTGAACCGTTACACCCCTATAAAATATATTTTTAATTAAGTTTAATTAAACCTATTTCTTGTTGTTTCTTTGTTATTGTGAAATTTACTAGCAGTTTCTAAGTGAACATTTTTTCTCTTTTTTTTTTTTAGTTCATGATACCTAATTATTTAATTGTATTTTTTTTTTTTTTTTTTTTTATATGAACTCTTACCAAATATTCTATAGTGAATATAAGTGTAGCTAATAATGCTCAGCTATAAAATGATATTTAACAGCCTGAGAATTGCGTTTTGTGAGTGCAGTTTCTATAAATATGTTAAAAGTCTTCCTTTAGTAATCATGACTGGCTAGATAAGTTCTAGAAAACTATATCTGTGTAAATGCAATACATGTTAAAGTTTCTGTGCTCTCGCTGTCCTGAGTCACACTGGACAGTGTTGGTGATTTTTGTAGGTGTAGGTGTGGTCCGTCACTTCCTGTTTGATTGGCAATATCAGATGAAGTGTTTTCACATTAAAGAGCACAGTTTTTACTTTGAAAGAGGTGTTGTCTATAGTTACCACTAGCTTTGTGTTCAGTCACCTGAATCAGACTAAACCTTTAAACTAAAGTTGTTGCTGATCGGGATTCCTCCCAGAGGCAGGCTGAACCGCAGACTGTGTGTGTGTGTGTGTGTGTGCATGCTTTCAAGGGTGTGACTGTGATGTTTCTACACTGAAGTCACACCCATCATCACACGTTAGCTGTTGCTGTAGTTTCAGAAGTCTGCTCTTCACATCTGGTTTGATCTTCACAGCGTGCTCAGCGAGTAACCATGGATTTTTCCCCTCTGCACACGTATACTCCTCCTCACTGTACTCCAGATAACACGGGATATACCTATTCACTCAGGTGAGATCACTGTGAGAATGAAGAAACACTTGCTGGTGGAAACGCAGTGCACTTTCTACGTTTGTTCTGTCTAACGCATCTCACCTCCAGTAAACCATACAGAGATTTGTGTAACCACTCACGAACTTCTGATATTCAGCAAATAATCCTGAATTTAGCCTGTTTAAGGATTTCCATGTCAGGTTAAACCTGTTTATTGCTCAAGTCTTGTGAGCTCGTGGTTGTAGACAAAGAACTTCACTAGTTCCAACTGGAAGACATTAAAATCTGTGTTTGAATCATTATTCAACAGTTATATTCAAGTCAAATGTACAGTAGAGTATTATTTGGGCTGGATGATGGCGTGCAGGTGTGGTGCTTCTGCTTTCACAGTTGATGACCCCAGGCGAGTTATGAAGTTACACTGAATATCGAATGGCTCGGTAACGTGAATTTGTGTAATATTACCCTTGGTTGGATGCTTTGCAGAAAATAGTGTGCTGAGCAGAAACAGCGCAGACGTATTGACGTTGGTATGCAGATAACGATTTGTACCCCACTCATTGCACTGACTGATACCACGTTTCCACTGAAATCATGCAGGTTGTTGTGTCGGAGCCGGCGCTCGCCTCGGGTCCGTGAACCAGGAGTAGCAAGAGTTTGAGTGGATCTGAAATGGGAGCTGGAGTTTGGGAACCGCTGTTTGAAATGAGTTTGAGTTTGAATGGTTCTTACACATTATAAATTTCAAAACTCAAGTGATAAAAAGCTGATTTGTGTAATGTGTAATTGCCATTCCATGAAAGCAGCAGTATTTATTTATAAAAGTTCACTTAACTTAAAAACTGACTTCTTGACTAAACCTTTATTTACTTTTATTTAATTTTTAATGATTATTTTATATTGTATTTATTTATAGCAATAATAGCAAAAATATTTTAAGGTTTCAGTTGCCTGGATAGTGTTAGACTATAGACAGATAGATTATAGTTAACTTAACTGAAAATAATAATGTTTAGTGATTGAAATAAAGTAAAATAAAAATGTTAGACGTAAAACTTTCAAAAAAACTTTAGAAAAGTTGCCTTGGTATGTACTGAACATAAATGAGATTAAAGTTGAAGCACTAGAATTAATACAACTAAAACTGAAATGCAAATATGAAATAATATTAATAATAATAACACTAAAGACAAATGCCTCCAGAATAATACAAATTGCAAATACCACTAACAAAATCACTAAAACCTGTACTAAAATTAAAAGATGAAAATATATAATAATCAAATTTAAATAATATTAAAATAAGCGTGTCTGCATTGTTTTTAATTTAAATGTATTTGAACTTATGTTTTATTTAATGATTTCCTGCTACAAAAAATGTTTTAATTAATAATAACTAATAGAAAATAACAAATGCCCATAAGAAAAAAAAAACATATACTAAAATCTAAATAAAAATATAAAATAACAAATTCAGAATATTAAATAATTTTGTTGGTTTATTTTTAGTTACTTAGCATTATTTAATATTCTAAATTTGTTATTTTATATTTTTGATTTTATATAACATAGTGTCTGGATCCTTTTTCAGATTGGTCTAAACATCTGTGTTTAACTCAGGAATGTTTACTTGTTTATGTTTACTGGGAGCGCTCTGGTCTCATTGGCTGTGGCTGAGCGCTGGAGTGTGTCCGTGTGAGGTGCACGACTGTGGCCTTCAGGCAGAAACCGTGGTAAAAAGATCGAGTGATAAACCGTTGAGCCATCTGTCGCTGGCACTCGGAGGGACGTGACGAATTAGAGATACTCGTGCGTGTCAGACAGGGAAAGACATGCGTACAAAGAGCAACACATGCACATTGAGGTTTTGAGAAAACTACTGAATCCCTTTTGAGATGAATTGAGATGAATGCAGTCAGAGGGGAATCTAAAGGCCTCAGGGACAGCAGGCCAGAAAAATCAATATTAATGATGTACTAGCCCGTTACAAAATTGTGATTCTGACAATCCTACCAATATCAGGCCATGTATCATTTGACAGAGAGCAATTATTCTTGTTGTTAATATTATTATTATTATTATTATTATTATTAAAAGTGAATCTAGTGTTCTTTTATATATATATATATATATATATATATATATATATATATATATATATATATATATAATTTTGTATTATTATTATTAAATTAGATATTTGTCCCTGTCACAATACAACTATTTACTAATCTTTCCTCATTGAGTCGTGCAGCCTCTGGCAAAATATTTGTACTCATTGTTCATCTTTGTTCTCTTATTTCAAAAAAATGTGTCTTCTCACTTACATCAGAACAGGGATGAATGTAATTCAGTTTAACTTGAAAGTTAACGTTATGTTGTAACTAGTAGAATTACCGATGAAACGGCGAGTAAATAAAGCGGTATTTACCCTCATTTGGCAGACGGTCAGTGCAGTTTCTGTTTGACGGCTGATTGCATGAAGTTGTTTGCAGTGTATCGAGCGTTGTACTTGTTTTCTGTATTTGTGTTCATATTATGTGTGTGACGTGTTGCCTTGTCTGAGGAACCTGTGTGGAACTGGGACAGAACACAACAGAAGCACCAGGAAATATGAATCTTCTTAATAGAGCTGCTTCTGAATTTGGCCATCTGGGAAGTCTAGGGATTTAGTCTAAGGTTAGGCAGGATTGTAGAAGATGTGCATGTTGGGAATGTATCCTGCGTGAAGGGAATACTTGCACCAGAATAGTTTGAGTCGGTTTCACTGCAGTGTCTCACACAGCAGCTGCTGGAGTGTTTGACAGCTGTGTGATTGTGTGTGTGTGTGTGTGTGTGCTGAATGCACTGAAGTTACTTAATAGTGTTTTTGTTCTGCTTTAGCTGAGCTGTAAAGGAAGTGATAACTCAGGATTTGAATAACCACAACGCCTTTTCCCTCTGATAGTAGTTTTCTCTTTTTCTGGAAGATGTAAGAACCAATAATGTTTTACATAATTAACATCAATACTTTTTGCTCTAATACTGTATATCTTTGTGCACTAAATGTTAAATCCAGCTTTCATTATGTAGTGATACATTTAATTGTATTATTATTATTATTATTAGTTATTATATAATGTTATTACATATTATGGCCAGTATTCACTTGTAACATGTCAAATTTAGAAATTTAGTTTTTAATATTTAAATGTATGTATTAGGGATGTCAAATTTCGATTATTTCCATGATCGATCGTCGTTTAAATTAACGATCAATTAATCGATTAATCGTTAACCATAATACTGCAAAATGCGTCTATTGCAGGCACACAGTCAGCGGTATGACAGGATGTGCAAAAGCCACACACACACACAAAACGCTTTCTCACTTGAATTAAAGAGGTTTTAGTCTGAATAAAATGCTAGTAGCAGGATTATAAAATGAATAGATGCGATTATGATCATTTGATAAAATGAAGAGAGCGCGCCATACTTTTGAGGTCATTTTACTTTGTTGACAGTTTCCAATCCTGCACGGAGAACGCTGAACGCGCCTCTTTAAATGGTTTTGTGGTGCTCGTTGTTGTATTTTAAAGCACAATTGCGATGTTTTCAACTGACATTATTGTATAAAATTATCCGAAATGTGGAGCGCGTGTGACTGCGCTGCACATTAAGTGAACTACATCGGCGCTGCTGCACCAAAACACACTGTTGCTCACATTAATTTGATCCTGCTGGATTCTGTCCTAGAAAATGTCAGATTTTTTAAAATCCGGCTTACAGCGCATTAGATCGTGACAGTGCATGCGTGCAGTCGAGGATGAGCGAGCGCGGATTTGGCTAGATTTATTTGGAGGTTATTGCTCATGTCTCATTCGGCACAAATCGAAATGTTTCCATATTCGCAATGTATTTGAATGTTAAACTATTATTTATAATGTAAACTAGGCTTGTACTTAACACGCATTCGCATATAGACGGAAAAGATGATCCTCTTCATATGAGCAAAAACGTCCTTGGCATAACAGCAGAGTGGACCGGCATACTACGGTCTATTTAAACTGACCAGTGTAACCTTTTAATGTTTAGTTGACATTTTATTTTGATAATGAACAGACTGCGATGTAAGTTTGAATCGCTAGAATATACGTGTGCAGCAGGCTCCGGGGCGATCGAAACAGCTGAGACATTAAAAAATATATATATTTTCCGCAAAAGTGTTTACTTTCATTTGTGCACACTCACAATAAAAACAGAAGATTTGTGCTCTTGTAAAATAAAGCAAACAAACAGAATGCGTTGTCATCCTTTTTTTTTTTGTGAACTTATGGAGCGCCCACACTTCTGTTTTAAATCCGTTAATCTTAATTAGCCTATTTAAGTCGGATATATTTCGCATAGCCTATTTAAAAAAAAAAAAAAAAAAAAAAAACATGAAAACAAATTGTTATTTTTATGTTGGGCCTATTACTTAGTAGGCTATAAATTTTCCTTAAAGCATCCCATTTTGTCCCAGGGCTTAGAACCTGTGCCCTAGTCAGGTCCATGCAGAAACTTGTGAACGATGCTCGGCGTCATCGTTTAGTGACAGCAGTGAATGCTCCAGGAATGTGTCGGTCACAGCGCCTATTAATCGCTGTTTTGAATCCAGCAATTATTTATTTAGAAATGATAAGATCTGATTATGACAAGTGTGGTATAAAAGCTTTGTTTATTAGAGGAATAATAGGTTAACTGGAAAATGTTAGATCGCGACCATGCTTTTGGACCCCATAGTCTTCATTTACGCGGCTTTGTTCTGGTTTGCCGGTTGGTCACGAATTTCCACAAATTCAGTATATTTAGCCATTGTTTCTTTTCCTAAATCTTCATAGTCTAGCCCTCTAATTTCCCAGGTTTATTTTATTATCTTTCGCTTTTAATAACTGTTTTCGCATCTCTTACTGTGGTAAACATGGGAAGGGAAATTAAAGATTTCATGAATTAAGAATTCGTTCGATTTATTAATTTGTTCCCTTATTTCACTTAAATCATGGGTTATTTAGGGAACAAAATTAATGAAACATGGACAATTGCCACATTAATAATTCGTAGGAATGAATTAACAAGTTGTAGGAATGAATAGACTACCTGTCCTGTCACTGTGTCCCGCAGCCCTGCAAAGCGCACGATATAAAACAGTTATCTGATGAAATGATTAGTAACTACATTTCTATTGCATTTAATGTTGAAGAACTTTTATGTTGTTTCTATTTTAATGTACTTTAAAGTTTAAATCACATTAAAAGCTTAATTTGTACATTGTGAATGAATGATGATGCTTTTATATATCGTCACCGTCACTCACAGCCGCTCGCACGTGTTGAGTGCGCATGAGCCGCACGCAGCCCAACATTGAATCGGTTAACCGACCATCGATAGCCTTAATCGATTGCATCTCTTATCGACAATTAATCGATCATCGATTAATCGTTGACATCCCTAGTATGTATTTAATACAAAAACAGTGTAACCTGGATAACATTGCTTTTCAATATAATTATGGGCTTATTTGCATTGCAATTTTAAAACCAGTGTATTCATATACATAGATACTGACAGTGAATGTTTACCAGAATAATCAGTATTTGTAGTGAAGTGAAGGAAGAGGGTTAAAGTGTTGAGATAGTAAGTGGGAAGCGAGTAGTTGGTCAAGAGGGTCAGCTGATGCAGTAATCAACGTTGACCCCACTCAGGTCCTGTAGTAGCGCTCTGAAATAAAGCCCTGACCTCTGAGCTCACACACTGGAGAGCCGTGAGCTTCTTAATCTCTCCGAGAGCTCCAGGTGTTCTCTAATCAGATTTTTATGGCAGCGCTTGGAGGATGGATTCTGGGCCGATCTTTGACCTTTCTGTGCCTGCTGTTTGCACTAAAAAGTGTGCTAATCGCGTAAATCTCTGTCGTGTTAAGCAACATTCATACTGATACTGATGTGCAACGACTGTCAAAAATTTGTATAGAAATTAATATAAATGCACTGTGATCTAACATGAAAAAATAAACAATTAAAAATGTATATTTTCATCATCTAACATTAACAAAGATTTATAAGTACTGTAAGAAATGTATTGTTCATGTTAGTTCATGTTAATAAATGACACCTTATTGTAAAATATTATGTTACCAGAAGTTAAAAGAAAAAAATCAAAAATTAACTTTGTGGTTTAACAATTGTTTAACATTTCAAAATAAAATAAATTAAGACAGCCATAAGTATTGTAATTTTACAGTGATATTTTTTGTGTTTTATTAATTTATTGCCTTTTAAACCACAATTTTTAAGGGGAAAAAATAGAATTCAATTTTTTAGTTACATTTTCATTTACATTTATTCATTTATCAGACGCTTTTATCCAAAGCGACTTAACAGTGGAAGCAATCAAAAGTTCATTGTTTGTTTCTTTAGATGGAGTAAATATATTTAATTCAGTATTTATAAAACACAATTATTGCAAGTTTTGTGCAACAATGCCTTTTCATTTCCAGTAAACCAGCTGTAAATGGGCAAAGAAGTGATGCTTCAGGAGTTGATCTGTAACATGTATGATGTCATAGGGCTGGAGGTGTAGAGCGTGTGCATGCTGAAGATAAAGGGCCTTCTAGTAATTCTGTGAAGGTTTAGGTTTTCAAGGGAGTGTTTCATTCAGGCTGATCTGATGTGGCACACGACCAGTGGGTATTTCTCACAGGAAGACACTGCCTTTAAGGGACTATCATTTTAAGATGTTTGCTCTGTTTCTCAGTTCTGTTTTTTTGTGTTCTGGTTGCTGTGGTGGTTACGCTTGACTTGTGCCAAGCTCAGTTGTTTTGTTTTATACTGTTCTGATCTGATTTGTTAATCAGTCATTGACTTCTGCTCACCGCGTAATATGACGAGTTTGATTTAGCCTTTTTGAGATTTATTTGGCAAGATTTAAAAAAAGTCCAATGCTGAATACTTTTGAATACTGGTTTCAAAAGTTTAGGATTTGTTTGCATTTTTGTCTTTGTTTTCTTTCATTCTTTTTTTCATGTATGTCAACATTATTGCCCATTATGGGGACTGAGGCAGTTAAATGGCAAAATTACAAAAAACATAAAGTATTATAAAACTAGAATAAACGATTTGAACTAGGGATGCACTGATAGGACTTTTTCTGGCCGATACAGTTGTTAACAAACAACTATTGGCCGACTCCAATACCGATAAGGATATTGGTCAGTTGCATAAAATCTTGCGCTTACTCATAGCCAATACAGCATCATCTTTTCTAGATCTTGACCAAATGTATTAAACAAAATAAAATACTGTCAGTGTTTTAAAGACATTACAGTAGGCCTATTTTTTTCAAGATATAAAAAATTAGCAGTTTGCAGCATGGATAAAAACGCTACTCCTATAAGCATTTTAAGAGAAAAAAACTGCCTAAATTAGTAGGCCGTACATCACATTTTATTTTGAATATATTATTATTATTTTATTATTAACATTGAGAACATTGTAGACTAAAACACCGGTAGATAAAGCAAAATATTTACAAACATTACAAAAACAAAATTAGGTTATTTTAGTTCCCTTCTCTCCAAAACAAATCCTCTAAAGTTGTAAGCCAAAAAAAATGAATTTAAAAGCAAAACTGAAGCCGACCTCTCTCGTTCTGCACAAATCCAAATGTTTCCATATTCACATCATATCTGGATGCTAAAAAATGATTTATTATGTAAACTATAGGCTTTGTTCTTCAGCGTTAAAACGGCAATCCACCTGTCATTCAAGTGACCACGCCCTTAATTATGCAGAACTTTAAGGCTTAATATAAGTTATAACAAAATTCACCCCCCTCACAGTTGTCATGAAGGGCAAAATTAGCTGTATAGACCAAAATAATTTTTTGCACCAAGCTGTAAGCATGTTTTTTCTGCTGTAAAGTTGGGCATTTTAACATGGGGAGTCTATGGGCCTCAAGCGGCCAGTCGATGAATTACAGTTTGGTTTCACGAGAGAGAGCGGGAGGTTGCCGCTAGTTTCAAACAAACAAAAAGCTGCATATTACCTGCCATTAATTTTCACTTAAATGTTGGCCTAATGCTTAACTGGCAGTTCATCAAAAATATCCTCAGATAAACTAACTCGTTTGATCAATTTACCGTTTAATCGCCCAGGCCTAAAATGAACTTCCTGTTAGGGTTCAGTGATGTTTAGATCTAGAAGCTGGGAGGCCATTAAAGATGTTCCGCTTTATCCTGATGTTTATAAAAGCACACTTCAGTTTGTTTAGCAGTGAGTTTGAGAGCGTTGACCAAGAGCAGGGAAACCCAAACTTTGTTTACTGGAAATTTGATTTTGACGACACATTAATAACATGTTCTTGATTCTCTGATGGTGGGTAATGGCAACATGACATGCAGCATCCACAGCAAATCATTTCCCATTGAATACCTCATTCATTCATTTAGAGCTTAATCTCTAGCCAAAATTGATATGATGTAATATTAATAAAATAGAGTTTAAGTGAAGAACTTCTTCTTAAATCAAGTCAGATTTTTTGAGGCAGACAGGTTTGTGTGGAGTTGTCATCTTCTCAATAGTTTCTTCTTTGTCTTTGATGGAGGACTGTGACGCCTGTAGATTTGCCGTAGGCCTCTACTGTGAACTCCCTTGCTGCTACGCCCAGGTTTAAGGGCCGGGCGATTTTGGGCAGGTGCATAACTCACATTAGTCACCTGTAATTATATCCCCAGAGAGCTTTAACCTATATTCATTCCTTTGAAAAGTTCATAATGTTCCTTCTTTTTTGGAATGTTCCCGGTTCATTCAAATTCAAAATTTGAATTTCTCTTCCAGTATTGTTTTCCATGCAAATGTGCTGAAGTAAAATGAATTCACACTGCAGGTGTCTGAGGATTTAACTTGTAAATATGAGCAACTGTAATCCTCAGCTTTTACCAAGAATAGTTTGTACAGCCTGTCTTGATCTAATATTTGAATTTACATGTCGTTTCCCCGCCGCAGCTCAAGTTACTCCACCGCAGCCCTTGAGTTTGAGAAGGAGCACCAAATCAATCCGGTCTACGACTCGCCCAGAATGTCTCGCCGTAGTTTGAGACTACAGACCAGCAGTGGTTTTTACGGTGACACCAGCCTCACTGAGCTCACAGGGAATCACAAATCCTACAAGCAGACCAGCACCAGCAGCAGCAGCAGTGTCAGCAGGTCAGATCTTCATCTCTCTGGCAGTATAAGATAACAGACCAACTGTGCAACATCACTTCTTATCGAGAAACACACACAGCCTCGTGCCAGCTCTTCTACGTGAGATGAGTGGCATGTTTCTCTCATCATAATTGGAAAATGCAACTTTTAAAGCTGTATCTCATTACTGTGGATATCTTTACCTCAAGTGTATTATTAATTGAATTGAAATCTGTATAGATTTTTTTAAATCACTTTACGAGTAGGGAAAGTCAGCATCTCATTGTGCAGTAGTAAGATAGGTTGTCCTGTAATGACTGACATGCTAGTGCTTGAGTTAAATGAATGAAGAATAATGAATAACATGCTAAAAATGGGAATTTCCCCCAAAGATATGTTTGTGCAGTCAGTCTGGCAGCACATATTTTACATGACTTAAAGCAAGTTTGTACAACTTACCTGCCAGTACTTATTCATGGGCCACAAAATCAAGCATGCTAGTATAGTAATGTTAGTATTTATTATTTTTTTTTCACTTTCAGTGAATAATATTAATTAAGCAATGTGGATGGTGTTTTTTTTTAAGAAACTAGTACTTTTATTCAGGATTCATAATAAGAAATGTTTCTTGAGCAGCATATTATAATGATTTCTGAAGGACCATATGACACTGATGCTGAAAATTCAGCTTTGAATCACAGGGATAAATAACATATACTTTAAATATACTTTAAATTGTGATATTATTTCACAGTATTCTATTTCAACTGTATTTTTGATCAAATCAATGCAGCTTTGGTGAGCACGAGAGATCTTAAAAGTGTATATATATAGATCAACTGAATTCCTTCCGTTAGCAAAAATGTCTGATCATGTGATCTTGAATGGTGCATCCTTATGAAACCTAGCATCATTTATATAAGAATATTAGAACTGGGATTTCCAAATTCAAATTGCTCTCACACTTGCAAAAGCTATCGGAGGAAGATTTTCCTTACTTTCTAAATATTACTATTATTTTTATGCGACAAATGAGGGAAAACTGCACAATTTCACATAAATTGCAATTTAGTGGCAGTGACACGTGGCTTTGTGTAGGGTTTACTAAAAGTGCATACTCGTTTTCAGATGTAATTGACCCACTGTATTTTTCCCAAAGGTCTGTGCGGAGCAGGAGGCAGCAGCAGGGCTCATCCGTGTACGAGTCTCAGAGCGTGTCTCAGATCGTGACCCCGACTGCTCAGAACGACCAGACCCTGTCAGATTTGAGTTTCACCAGTACAGCCAGTGATGCATCTCTGATCTCTAGCCTGCTGGATCAGTCCACGCTCAGACAGAGCTCCACAACACACACGTACTCGGGTCAGTGGCCTTTCACGAGTGTGCAAAAAGTCAACATGAAGTCAAAACCATCCTTGTTTAATTTCCCTAAAAGGGCAGTTCACCCCAAATGAAACTTTGTCCTCAGGTCATCCAGGATGCAGCTGAATTTGTTTCTTCAGCAGAACAGATTTGGAGAAATGAAGCATTACATCACTTGCTCACCAGTGGATCCTCTGCAGTGAATGGGTGCCGCCAAACAGCTCATAAAATCTTTCTCCAAATTAGGGCTGCACGTTCTCAAGTTTTTCATTAACCGTTAACCGAGGCCCTTAGCGGTTAATACTCGGTTAACCACAGTGTGCCATAGTAACCATAACCATAGTAATTTCCGGACATTGGCCGAAAAAAAAAAAAGGAATGTCCGACAAAATTTAATCTCTCCGGTCAAATTTTCCTATTAAAACTGCCTAATAATGCCGCCCATTAACACAATCTGAATTTGAGAATAAGCCTAAAATGTATAAGGCAAAAGGTAACAAGCAGACTCCGCGGCCGCCTCGCTAAGGCTATGACTATGACTATGTTTGACACGTACAATATTTGAAAATCGATAATTATTTATTTATTTATTTAAATTACATTTATATCTGAATTTATGTCAACCTATAGACTTTCAAATATCAAAATGTCATGAATTAATATGTATTTATGTACAAAATGACATATAAACATATTTTCCTATTATACTTTGCCTGGAAACGCTTCCAACAAGGCGTCGGTTCTATTTCTAGCATGCACGCGTCGAGCCGCGCGTCTCACGCAGGCAGTCGGCAAGCTCTAACCTGTTAACATGGGAACCGAATTAAAAACAGACACGCCACGCAGCTGAGATGCTTTCGCCACGCATCCAGTGTGTCCTGACCGGCCTAATGATGCCCGGGTGTTGGCTGTTGAGATTACAACTACGAGGTTGTACTTGAAGTATATCTAAGCACTGTATTGCAATACTTGCATTTTGCCCCGTCACTCGTATTAGCCCGCTTCATATTAGAAAAATGACTTCTTCTTGTGGACATTACAAATGTCTGGGAGCGCTCTGGCGGTCTCTGGTGGTGCAAAAATGTATTACAACTAAATTCAATGCACGCCATTGACGTCACTTAACCGAGCAAAATGTTTCACTCGGTTACACAATTTTTAACGGTTAATCGGTTAACCGGTTAACCATGGACACCCCTACTCCAAATCTGTTGCGATGAAGAAACAAACTCCACTACATCGTGAACGTCCTGAGGTTGAGTGCATTTTTGGGTGAACGACTCCTTTAATCAGTTGTTGTAATCTTTCATGAAAACTCGCAAATTATCAAATGTAATTGGCATCTTTTTTTGGCAAATGTCAGACTGTATCTATTGCCTATTTAATCCTGACTGTTGAAACTATGAGACTATGCATAAGCGAGTGTTTTTGTAGGAAACTCAAGGTTATGTTTAAGTTAACTGAGTAAATAACTCTGTTTCTTGCTCAGACCTGAAGATCAGGTCGGGTTATCGTCGGTCCTCTGTGAATCACATCAGGGTGAACAGTGTGCTCTGACTCTTTTTATTAATGTATTTGGTATTTTCTTAATGTTGTGTTCAGCACGGAGAAGAAGAAATGCTCACAGCTCTCTGTTGGAGAATGGAGACCTCAGTAAAACAGAGGCGCACACTTTTCTGGCTAACGGCTATATCTGTAAAGACTGCTCGTTCCACGCCGACGGGAAGGAGGATGAAATGGCATGCTCCTTACCGTACTCCACATCTGTGTCTTCAGCGTATCAGACAGCTGCAGACGCCACTATGACCACTTCTCTGAACAGTGTTGACAAGACAGGTGAGGACATGATCGGGTCAGTTCACAAACATCGTTTCCATTTTCATGCCTCTCCATATTTCAGAACACTTTATTAACGGGATAGTTTACACAAATCAACAAAATCTGAAGAAAAATGTGCTGCTTCATCAAAACAGATTTGGAGAATTAGAGTTAGAGATGCACTATTATTAATCATCACTTGCTCACCAATGGAACCTCTGCAGTGAATGGGTGCCATCAGGCCAAACAGCTGATAAAAACATCACAATAATCCACAAGTAATCCACCACTCCAAGCCATCAATTGACATTTTGCAAAGAAAAAAGCTGCAGGTTTTTAAGAAACAAATCCATCATTAACACTTAAAAAAAAATGTATTTAGAAAGAGCTATTATGGATTATGTATAGTCTATGGACTTTGTTCAGAAGCAATAGTGTAAAGTTAAAACACCTTGACGATGGATTATTTTCTTACAAATACACAGTTTTTCCCTTCACAAGATGTTAATTGTTGCACGGAGTGGTGTGGACTGTTTGTGGATTACTGTGATGTTTTTATCAGCTGTTTGGACTCTCATTCTGACGGCACCCATTCACTGCAGAGGATCCATTGGTGAGCAAGTGAAATGATGATGCATTACTCCAAATCTGTTCTGATAAAGAAACAAACTACTCTACATTTTAGATGACCTGAGGGTGAGTACATTTTAAGCAAATTTTCATTTTTGGGTGAGACATTTCTTTAACCCACATATTGTGTGTTTTTGTTTCAATAATTTGTTCAACATCTTGATTTTTGGTTCGCCGTGATTATTTGAAGTATACCAATGAGGACGGCAACTTAAATGTAAAAGAAAATAATCTCCCATTTTCCATTTGGAAATATTTCCAGTTGCATTATGTGTAATTTTGTTGTAATACTATGTGTTTATATGTAAAATCCCAGTCGCCTTTTGTGAAATAAAGTGAAAAGCATGCTCAAATATCAGATGAGCAAGTGCTTATTTTCTGTGTGTGTGTTTCAGCTCATGACAGCTACTGTGGCAGTGTGAACGTGCGAGATCTGGTGACCACAGACAGCCATCTCAATCTCAACGGCTCACTCTGTAAGTTCACACAGGATTCCCAAACAATCCTTCAGTGCAAAACTATTAGAACATGGGACATGGACTTTTATGTGTCTTAACATTTTGTATCATTGAAGCAGCATCAACAGAAGTCTATTTTGTCAGTGTACTTGTATTTTGTCACTTTCAAAGTGGTCTTTTTAGCTGTTTTTCAAGAATGATCCCTTTTTGTTGGGTAAAGCATGTTAGATTAAGTGAACCACATGCCGATTAGAGTAGATTTCCATGTTTGTGACCGCTGAGCTCCAGATTATGTCTTTGTACAGCTATTTTATTGGCAGAACCTAAGCCTGATGGTCAACAGAGCATGTGATTGACCCATTCTGAATGACAGCCCAGTTTAAGCATGACAAATGATCCTCTCATCTGTTGTCAAACAGAGAGACACATGGGAAATGAAAGGTCTGGGACAATAGACATATCTAAGATCTAAATTTACCACACACTTGAGCTATTTGTGAAGTTTTTATGTAGCCGTCCTGTCCTTATATACTAAGCTTTTTATAATGTATGTTATATTTTCAGTGGTTTTCAGTCATTTTGAAAGTATTATTTTATAGATTGAGATTTAAATTTACTGTACTTTTTTCAAAAGTTTGGGATCAGTGCAATGTTTTTGAATGGGGTCTCATCAAGGCTGCATTTATTTGATCAAAAATACCCCAAAAATAATTGAAAGTAACTGTTCTTCTTCTCAATGTTTTGTGGAAACTCTAAAGCATTTTCTAAAGATTCTTTGCATAGGATCTTCAAAAGAACAGCATTAATTTGAAACGAAAGTCTTTTGTAAGATTCTAAATGTGCTATACTGTCACTTTAAATCAGTTGAATGCATCCTTGCTGAATGTATTCATATATTTTAAAAGTATATTTTACTGACCCCGAACTTTTGAACAGTAGTTTATTATTTTGAATTTACTCCAACACGTGTGTCTTCTGATGCTGATGTTGTGGCCCCTGCTGATTTTCAGGTGATGACTGTAAAGGAAAGCAGCACATGGAGATGCACACGGAGCACAAACACTATTCCTACACCCGCCATGTATTCGCAGCCTTGTGGGCCCTTGTTTCTTATACAGGTTATACACCTTCAGATCTTCACTCACATTCCCAGTAGACATCGACTTCAGTGTCTCATGCCAGTAGAGAAGCTGTTGTGTGTCGTCTTTCCACAAGCTTTCATGACAATATTTGTTTTCCGTCCGTTCGTTAGCTGAAAGAATTTGCCGCTGTGTAAGAACTGAAATGGACGTGGTCTGATTGTGTTCTGTTTTGATGGTACACACTCAGGTTACGGGCTTCTGCGGGTGTGCCGAGGTTTCGGCTCCGCCGGTGCATTCGTGACTCAGAAGCTGAAGTCCGTTCTGTGGTTGGCAGTGTGTTCTCCAGGTCCATATAAATCCAGACTCCAGCATGCTTGTCTCTGTCTCTTACTTTCTCCTTTCTCTCGTATCAGTGTGGTTTTTGGCTTATTAGACTCTTGCATCTATTTGATCATTTTTCAAGCTCAGCGATCCCTCTTGACTTCTGTCTGAAGAAGACAAATCATTTTAACCAGCACTTCCTTTCTTAGCTTTTCAGCTCTGGTGGTTGGAGTCCATCCATCTCTGTTTCTGATTCTTTGACTAATAATTCTCTTCCCTAAATCATTTAAACCTGTCATGCTGCACGTGGCCTAACTTTCACTCCATGTAACTTCCTCTTCTGCTCTTGCACATGTGCTCCGAACAGGGAAAGCAGCGACCGGCGCCTTCTGGTGGCTGGGAACGGGATGGTATCAGCTGGTCGCGCTCATGTCTCTGATCAACGTCTTTCTTCTCACCAGGTAAAAGTTTGAAGTGTTTAGTCCTTAACATAAATAATGGCTCTTTTTTTAATGCACTATAATCATGTGCTTGTATTGTTTTTTGCAAATATTGTGACTGGTGTGCCTATGATAAATGTTGTTTCTGAGAGTATTTTCTCTGTCTCTCAGGTGTCTGCCCAAACTACTGAAGCTTCTTCTGTTTCTGCTACCCTTACTCCTGCTGCTCGGTGAGATTAATAAGACTGATTTGAAATTTAAAAGTCATTTAAATGGTGATATGGCAAAAAAAAAAAAAGGTTAATTGGTTGATATCGATTATTATGATAAATATTAAATCTTTATTTCTTTCACGTTTAAAGGCTAGGCTTCTATGTTGAAATTGTAGAAACCAGTTAAATATCATACACAAACAGCACCTAAAATACCATGGTAAAAAATAGTTTCTAGGTATTTGTATAAAAAAAAGAGTAGCTTAAAAATACATTTAGTACAAATGCACAAACGCTATAGCTTGATTACAAAAACTATTGTAATAATATTCCATATTCCAACATTTAAAACATATCTATATTAATAATATAATACAATTTGATATAAATATCCCACATAGTTGGCACAATACCATGATGCAGTTATTGTTGCTACAGTAGAACCATGGTAAATGATGGAGATTTGTTGATTTCAGCGCTTTCATCCGGTTTTAAACTAGTTTAAATCACAAAGCCAGTTGTGTTCTATGAAAAAAGTGTAGCATTGTACATATTTACATATGTTAAAACACTTGAAATACTTACATATAATAGACTCCAATACTCATATTAGTGTAATATACAGAGACAGTTATATTAAAAACAGGCCATTCATTTTGGTGGCACAGAAACTGTTATAACGATCCACACATTCCTTCACGAAACCACTGGCACTGATGAACAGCCACAGTCGTGCAGTCATCTGACTGTAGTTCTACCCAGATGGGTTTTCTTATTCTCTTGAATTACTTTCACATGTATTCAGGATTACACACACACACACACACACACATTCTCTTTCTTTCTCCCTCATCACAACCATGATTGAATTTGACTGTGTAGCACTGAAATCCCTTTGAAAAGTGTCTTTGTGGTTTTTATTTTGTTTATTTTTTGGGTACCAGAATGTCCATAAACTCCTTATATCAGCCTTTGATTAAAGACTAAGTGATTTTTAGAGATCCTGTCTTTTAAAGTTTCTCTTTCTCTCTGTTTATAGGATTATGGTACCTCGGTCCACCCTTCGCTCTGTCCTTCCTTCCGGCTGTAAACTTGACAGAGTTGAAAACAGCAGTCACCTCTTTCGCATCACTTCCACCACTCCCTTCTCTTCCCTCTTTCCCAGCATTCCCTTCTTTCACAAAAGAACCACTGGTTGAAGAACAACACATCCCACCTCCGGTCGTCTCACAGGTAACAAACCAGGACCAGTCGCTATAGAATGATATCTGGAGTCAAATCATATGTGTAAAAAAAAAAAAAAAACTGAATTCTAATCTGAACACTTTCAGACTGCATCAGAGTCTATTAGCAGCGAGCGTTTGGCTCGGCTCGAGCAGCGTGTTGCGGCGCTGTGGGAAAGTGTCCAGCAGGGGGAGCTGAAAGCCAAGCAGCAGCACGAGGAGGCCGTGGGTTTGGTTCAGTCCCTTCAGGAGCAGATGAACACACGCACCGACAGAGAGAGTCTCAGCCTGTGGGTCTCTCAGCTCCTCGAGCCCAGGTTCACCACGCTTAAGGGAGAGATGGAGAGAGACACGGTCAGCAGGGCGGAGGTCAGAATGTGTGCTCATCTCATGCTTTATTCGTTAGGTTTCATATTCTCTGTTTACTTCAAAAAGGATCACCAAAAAGTAAATATTTTATGGGGCTACTCTATATATATATATATATATATATATATATATATATATATATATATATATATATATATATATATATATATATATATGTATGTATGTGTATATATATATATATATATATATGTGTGTATATATATATATGTATATATATATGTGTATATATATATATATATATATATATATATATATATATATATATATATATATATATATATACTTTTTACACCTGGGAATTTTTGCAAATTTATATCATATAACAAAATAAAATATTTTATTTAGCTGTTGTAATATTGTTTTTTGTTTTTTTAAGTTAATAAAAAAAATGGAAGTTTATTTCACAGTTCTGCTTTTAATGTTAGTAGGTAACAGTTTTATTCAGAAATGTCATTAATGTTTTTAAAAGATATTTCCCTAAAAAAGTTTACTTCTCTGTCAAATATGAAATAAAATACTTGCTGTATTTGTTATCTAAATATCATTTCTTCCTCTCCCGATGTCTTCCAGACTGAGGAACAGCATGTGCAGCATCAGACGAGTCTTGAAGCTCGACTAGCAGAGCTGGAACTCCTGCTGAAGAACCTGAACTCTAGAACTGAGGTATATCCCACACTCTCACACTTGTGACCATGATCATTCTCCCATGTCTTCAGACTCAGAAGTTGCCGATGTTCATCACTACAGATGATTAAACTTTAAATTGTCACAGAAAATACTATGATATTGCAACAGTTAATATAAAATAATTAAAATGCCATGCACTACTGTTCAAAGGATTTTAGTGTCTCATGCTCACCAAGGCTGCATTACCTTGATCAGTAAAAATACAGTAAAACTGTAATATTGTGAAATATCATTACAATTTAAAATTACTGTTTTCTATGTGAATATATTTTCAAATGCAATTTATATCTGTGATGCGCAGCTGGATTTTCAGCATCATTCCTCCAGTCTTCAGTGTCACATGATCCTTCAGAAATCAGTTTAATATCTGATTTACTGCTAAAGAAGCATTTTTTAATTACTGTTAATGTCTATACTGTCACTTTTGATCAATATAATGCTTCCTTGCCTGATTATAAGTAATAATTTATAAAAAAAAAAAAATGTAAGTATTGATCCTACTCATTCATCTTATTCTGTCTGAATTTTCTTCTCGATCAAAGAAAATCCATCTAACACAGCAGACTCCAGTACAGGCTCCTGTCAGGTAGACATGCTCATACATCACCAGCAGAAGCTGTCGTTTTTGGCACTTCCTGTCTCAGTATTAATGTTTGCTCTGGTGTTTCACACTGCAGTGTTGGAGTCTCTCAGGAGAAGCATGATGCTTTGCTCTCTGAGGTTCAGAGGCTGGAAGCAGAGCTGGGCCGCATCAGAGGAGACCTGCAAGGAGTGATGGGATGCAAAGGAAAATGTGACCAACTCGACACCATACATGAAACTGTATGTAATGTTTAAATGGCACATAATACATTTGTCCTGCTTTTTTAACTTATATAAAATCAAATTTGTTCCCCAGGTGTCAGCACAGGTGAAAGAACAGTTGTATGTGCTGTTGTACGGTCGAGACCGAGGTGAAGCAGAGATCCCCGAGCCCCTGCTGCCGTGGCTGGCATCTCAGTACGTGCGCTCTTCTGACCTCACTGCGACCCTCATGACCCTGGAGCGCAGCATTCTGGGAAATCTGTCCCTGCAGCTGCAGGAGAGCCAACAGCAGCAGTTCTCAGCTGAAACAATTACTCAGACCGTTGCCCACACCGCCGGGGCTGCTGGGATGTCAGAGGAGGTACAACCAGCTTTGCATCACAGGAATATATACATATTAAAATGGAAAATAGATATTTTAAGTTGTAATAGTATTTCATACTATCTACAGTTATTGCTGTATTTTTGATCAAATAAGTGCAGCCTTGGTGAACATAAACAACATCTTTAAATAAATTTTACTGACTCCAGAAGGGAAAATGTTGCTCTTTTAAAATAGACACGCTAACATCACATCTAAACTAAAATGTCAAGTTCATTACACATCAAGCAACCAATCTATTAGAATATCATTCAAATGAATTTAATGGGCCATATTTGTTAACATGCCAATGCCATTTAAATCTCATGTTTGCCCTCTATCTCCCAGCAAGTCCAGCTGATCGTCCAGCGCGCGCTGAAGCTGTACTCGGAGGATCGCACCGGACAGGTGGACTACGCTCTGGAGTCTGGAGGTAAGCACGTCTGCAAAACACATATATATGAACATCACTGACCCTGCAAAGAGGTATTTACGTGAGACCCATGTGTGTGCAGGTGGCAGTATCCTGAGCACACGCTGTTCTGAGACGTACGAGACAAAAACCGCACTCATGAGTCTGTTTGGGATCCCGCTCTGGTACTTCTCGCAGTCGCCACGTGTCGTCATCCAGGTAAAACCTGTCAATTACTAGCATCATACATAAAAATAAATGTAAGACCCCGATGTGTGATGTCAATTTCTGTCTGCCTTGCAGCCGGACATGTACCCAGGAAACTGCTGGGCATTTAAAGGCTCCCAAGGTTATCTGGTGATCAGGCTCTCTTTAAGAGTGATCCCTACCTCCTTCTGCCTGGAGCATATTCCCAAAAGCCTCTCACCCTCTGCAAACATCAGCAGCGCACCTCGACGATTCTCTGTCTATGTAAGAATGTGCACTTATGTCTGATGTATGAGTATGTACTTGCATATATTTATGGCTATTTATGCTTAACCCAATGAGTTTTGTGTTAAGAAGTGGTCTATAGTCCCACGTTGTGCAATATGTAATTCTTGCCGTCTGTGTCTGCAGGGGTTAGATGACGAATACCAGGAGGAAGGGAAACTGCTCGGTGACTACACTTATCAAGAAGATGGAGAATCACTCCAGATCTTCCCTGTTATGGTAAAATATGTGCATACGGAATACGCAGGATGAGCAGAATCACCGTCATTTTCATCAATTTAATTTACTGTATAACATGGAATGATACGTGATTTGGTCAAATTCATTTCATTTGAGAAAACTATAGGAAAGTGTTAAAACTGTATGCATTCTTTATATAATAAGTATTTTTGATAGTAAATTTATAATAAGTATTTTTGATAGTAAATTTATAATAAGTATTTTTGATAGTAAATTTATAATAAGTATTTTTGATAGTAAATTTGTAATAACAAAGAATTCAGAAAAATTCTAAGACAACACAGAATTTCTGAAATTGTTACATTTTAATAGGGCTCTATTAAATGTACTCTTAAAATGTTAATAGATTATTCATTTGTTAATGTTTTATGAATGATCTTAATTAGACATCCTTTTTGGCTAATAAAATTTAATTAAAAAAAACACACACAATTTGGGAAAATAAATAAATAAAATGGAATTTGAAAATAAAAAGAGGATGCTCCAAAAGATAGGCAGCAGCTGTAAAAATATTTAAATATAATGAAACATGCACCTTTTAACCCATTATTCGTGTGTTATTTGTTTCTTGGTGCTTACTGTTGTTAGCTTAGCAACATGCAGTTTACTTTTTGGCCAAATTCCGCATTGCATGTATAATTTTTTAGAGAAATCTACCCAATAATGGATTGCAACAAGCTAGTAAAAAAAAGAAAAAAAGAAGTGTTATTAGCAACTTGCCACTGCCAAAATCTTTTGGAATACATTGAGTCTTGAGTCTTCCATGCACTTTATGTTCCATACCAGTCTTTAATGTAGTTTCATTTTAGTTATGTTGCTTACAAGGTATTGAATTGAACTGCGATGAAGTTTAATTTTGCCTTTTTTTCTCTGGCTCTCTCTAGGAGAAGAATGACAAGGCCTTTCAGATCATTGAGATGCGAGTGCTGTCGAACTGGGGTCATCCCGAATACACCTGTCTGTACCGCTTCAGAGTTCACGGCGCACCTCACACTCCGTGATCAGGCCTCGCTGTACATTACTATATAACCCTTTATGTACATACAGGAAACGCTCGGACTTGCTCGGATGCAGCACGGACTAAACTGGGCTTGCAGCTACCTTTCTAAAACTTTAATACGAATGATGGCCGAAACAGAGTTACAAGGAGCGCAGTGGGAAAGAGCAATGTGTTTAAGCTAAAGGATTCCCACTCGTTTCCTGCCCAAGTCCCTGTTCTTGCACTGATTCATGCCCTCACGGCTGGGCCTTGTATTACGCTCCTGCCCCATGCGCTCTCACACGTAGAGGTATCTGTGCCTTCAGACAGAACATGCTTCTCTCATTCTGTGTACATTGTTTGGTTTTCTGCATGTAGAGAGCTGGGAGGTTCAGGACACACTAGTGTAAGTATCCCAGCTTGACTTCATCCTCGTCCACCGGTCTGCACGGTCACAGAGAGAGGCCATCAGCTAGAAGAGAGACTTTACCAATGATAAACCACTAAACCCCACAAAACCTGATGAGATTATGTCTGGATCATATTCATCCAAAATAAAATACAAAACAAATCCTATTTCATGGTTGCTTCAATTTTTTGCATTGTGACACTATTTTTACTTTTTCAAAATTAAGCACAACATTTTTTTTAAAAAAATCTTAAGGCAAGCTTTCTCATTATTATTATTATTATTATTATTATTATTATTATTATTATTATTAATTAATTAAATAAAAAAAACTAGTTATAGCATTTTCTCAACAGCTTTTCAATTTGTACTCATTTGATTTTTTTATTGTAATAAAGTAAATAAAAAAATACTGTTATACAGAAATATATATATATATATATATATATATATATATATATATATATATATATATATATGATAGAATATGACCCAGACAACTTCTCACCCAACAGGCACTTCATTTAATGCTTTTTAAAGGTTTATTTATTCTCATAATAGTCATAAATTGCAGGAGACACTAGTTTGACCTCCGATGGTTTTCCAGAGAAGTCAATGGATGTTTATGGACCGCATGTGGACTAATACGTGTACATTTGAACAAAACTAGTCATTAAACACTCACTGTTGTTTGTTTCTCATAAGTAGTCATATCTCAGTCACGATACTCTGCAGGAATGTAACTTATTGTAATTAGACCTTTTTAATCGACTTATATCAGTGTTTATTTTACATAAAGGGGTGCGCCCTGTCATTGTCATCATTTTCCTTTTTATTGTGTTTTTAAGCATCTTAGTTAAAGTAGACAATGCACTGTTATGTCTTTCTAAAGGAAATGTAAGTTGCACAAGTCCTGTATGATTCATTGGATCTGTTTAAAAAGGCAGGGGTTGGTTTATTCAACGCTGTGTTGAACTAAAAGAGTCCGTTTGTAAAATACTATTGATTTGTTCATGACTATTTATTTGATGGAAATTTAGCTAAGAAATAGGACTTTGTGCGGTGTGTTTTTGTAAAATGCTTTTCGGTGCATATCGGTCTGTTTATATTTAGTTTTTTTTTTTTTTTTTGTGGTTATAAAATGGCTACAGTACTATGAGTTGTATCAGTAAAGAATTGTAATTTTGAGGATATTTCTAGTAGTATTATTTGTATTTGTTTGTTTTTATAATTGAAGTGTGGATTAAAAATACAGTTTTTTAAAAAAAAGGTTAAAAAAAAGTAAATGGTAATATATATATATTATTACCTTTTGATTATGTTTTTATGGAAGAAAACTTCATACAAGTTTGGAACTGTAGGACGGTGAGTATTGTAAGTAATTAGTTGTAGATATTTTTTTGAAAGGTAACTGGGTATTTGACAAAAATGTTTAATGAGGTCATATACCCTTAATAAATGATTATTGGCAGAGCCTACAAAAAATTAGGATGAACCCCTTTTATAGAGAGAGCCCCACTAAACTGGAATTCCAGAAATTAGCAATTCTGCATTTTTAGCCAGTTTTATGTTATAAATTTGTATATAATATTTTACTTCATTTAAAGTAATGAAAATGTTTTTATGGTTTCATTATATATATATATTAAAATACTGACAAGCTTTGTAAAATGAGTGCAATAGCTAATGAAAGTACCAGAAGTGGCCACTAGAGAGCAGCACAGCCGGGCTGATGTTGCCCTTCAGTGTGCGTGGTTGCCCTAAATGTGTGGGTTGTGACTTGAAATGTTCTCAAATTCACATTATTTATTGATATTTTATGCGAAGCTGCTCATGAGTCTGTGCTATAAGCCCCAGACTATTTCTTCTGTCCACGCGCTTTCTTTCTTTCGTTCATACCACGGTCACGCGCTGAACTTATGTTAGTAGCATCGTCTAACGTTAGTTCTTATTTCCATATGGGCTACATTTACTGAATTGTTATTGGTTTGTAGGACGCCAGACAGTTATGATGAGATGGCCAATGAATTAAGGTTTGAACCCTTCTTTGTGTGTGTGTGTTTAGTGTTTAAGATTACGCCTTGTAAAATAGTTTTACGTTTACATTCGGTAATTCAGCAGACCTTTAAAATTCCTTCAAATGCCCAAATCCCCTTTGATATCAATAACGGTAATTCGCACAAGTGTTTAGCCCATTTTTACACATAGTAAAAGTTGTTGTTTACACACACAGCTTCTCTTTTTTTTTCGCGTAGCGTCCCGAAAGCATCTCTGCAAACTCTCATTCTGCTGTAGCTGATGATGGGCGGTCTTATTCGACGCCACGCAGTTTCTGAGTGGACCGCGGCACCCGTTGCGTTTCTCTCTCCGTGGGCAGAATGTCTCCTGGAGGAGTTTTGGATGCGTCTCTGAACATCCACAGGTAGTCACACAGGCTGCTTTCGCCAATGCATTTTTCTCGCAGAAGCATATAATCGATTTGGAGACGATCCTTCTGCTTTTTGTCTATTATATGTAATGCGTTGAGTCGGATACTTGCATGCATATTTTAGTAAAACACCTCGGACTGTGCAGTGACCCATACAGAACCGAAACGATGCTTGCTTGTAAACCTCTGCATTGAGTTTTCGAAAAATCAAAAACGCTTGGATTTTATTGCAAGTTTGGAAGTGAATGCAAGAGCGGGATACAATGGCAAGCGATCTGAAGCCTCGGTTGTGTGTGATGAAGAAAGGAGAGAACGGCTACGGGTTTCATCTGCACGGAGAGAAAGGGAAAACCGGACAGTACATACGGAAAGTCGAGCGCGCGTCCCCGGCGGAGGCGTCGGGACTGCGCGCGGGTGACCGTTTGGTGGAGGTGAACGGCGAGAACGTGGAGAGAGAGACACACCATCAGGTACATCACACCTGTGATGATCTCGCATATTCCACCTTCAAACCATCATGCATGTTTTTTTTTGTTACGCAATGTATAGTATACCTAGCTAGAAATAACACCAATGTGTAAAAATGGCCATTGAACATTACATACATTTATTTATTAGTTATTTACTAACGTTAAAAAGTTTAAGAATTAAAAACAGTATTCATAAAAACAACAATAGCAAGGATGCTTTCAATAGATGATAAATGTAACTGTTTTCAACATTGATAATAATAAGAAGAAATGCTTCTTGAAGCCACAAATCAGAATATTAGACTGATTTCTGAAGGATCATGTGACTCTGAAGACTGGAGGAATGATGCTGAATATTTAGCTTTGATCACAGGAATACATTACATTTTCAAATATATTATAATATTATACAGTATTACTGTTTTTACTGTATTTTGATCAAACAAATGCTGCCTTGGTGAGCAGGAGAAAGATGTCTTTCAAAGACATTTAAAAATTCGACTGACCCAACTTCGCATGGAAAATAAATTGCATTGCATATCAAAAAACGAATGAAACCCAATTTCTGCCATAGAATATAAAATTGCAATATTTTATCACAATTTGGACTTTTTTTCTCACAATTCAGATTTTAAATGTCACAATCCATCCCCTTTTTGTCAGAATTCTGAGTTTATATCTCAATTCTAATAAAAATAAAAAATAAAAAATCTGAATTGCAACTTTTTATCTTACAATTATTACTTTTTTCTCACAAATGTATATCTCGAAATTCAGACAATTATTTTTTTCAAGCTATAGAACAAGCTTCCATAGAAACCTGTGGTGAAACTCTGACATAAGTGGAAAATGTTCTATTTCATGTGAACAAACAATGAAATTCCATGCATATCTTTAGTTGCACTGACTCTCACAGAGCCTTGAAGCTTTGACAGCAGCCGGAAGCTTTACAGCATTACAGCAGAAGACCGTATGACCAGATCTGTCTTTCAGACATACTAACATGATACATTTGTTAAAGTCTTGGTATTTTGGCGTGTATGCAGTTCCAGTTTTGACAGGAGGATCAAATAACACCGTGTTAATGTAAGTGTGGTGGAAAGCACATCTCTTAGAGCTCATCCTATAGTTTTTCTTTCTCCTGTGCTCAGGTGGTGCAGCGGATCAAAGCTGTGGAACATGAGACCAGACTGCTGGTGGCTGATCGAGAGACTGACGAGTACTTCCGCAGTCTGCGTCTCTCCTGCACGGAAGATATGGCCATCCGGATGAGTCCTGCAGTCACGACCCCGTCTCCCTCACCGTCCACCAGTAAACAGGGCAACGGCTCGGTGTCCAAACGACTTGAGATCTCCAAACCCATCAGGAAACCTCCATCACGAACTCCTAAGAAGGTATGGATCCATTCCCTATCTGCCAACACTAGGTGACTTATTTTCGTCAGTAAAGAAGTTTTTAGCTGAAATCGTGGTCCTTGGTGATTCATGAAAAGCAAGTCAGCAGCTGTCCATTTTTTAAAATAAGAATCAACATATCAACAAACTCAAAATACCTGTGGCTCCTGATGATATACTGAGATCTTATGAAGCGAAATAATCAGTCTGTGCAAGAAACTGGGCATTATTTGCAAGATTATTTATTACCTGTAATCCAGAGCCCCATGGTCTGGAGTGATGCCCGGATGAATCATTCTTTTTAACCAGTTCTTTTTGCTGAACCAGTCGAACCAGTTCACCAAATCAAACTGAACCATTGGAAACTGTTCGTGACTCAAGTTACTCAGTCAAAACTCACTTATGACAGTGTCTGACAGTCACATCAAATTAGCTAAAATACCAGCATATATCTTATGTTACTGTTTTTTGCCAACTCACTCAGTGCTCCAGTTCTTCCAGCAGACACTGAATGGAGGAAGCCGTTCAGACTCAGAACGAAGCCGATGAGCCAGTGATGTGTGCATGCTTGAAACCAGCACTTGAAGATTCTCTGATTTCTCTTTGTTTGTGTAAAAATATGAGCTGATAAAGACTAGTTTATTCACTTTATGTGCATCCATGTTTTACATCCATAGACTGTATAAAAACATGGATGTATAAAAACGTGACGTCACCCGTAGGTTTCCGAAGAGCGTTTTTGAAACTCAAAGTGGGCGGAGCCGGGCATCGCCATCTTGGCAGCATGTCACTCCCGGATAATTGAAAATGGGCAAAGAGGCGGGAGCTGGTTGCTGAAGCCACGCCCACCTAGTACTTCGACGGTGACCGCAGCGGCAATCCACCTGTCATTCAAGTGGCCACGCTCTTAATTATGCAGAACTTTAAGGCTTAAAATAATTTTAACGGATGAGTTATAAGAAATTTCACCCCCCACACAATTGTCATGAAAGGCAAAATTAGCAATATAGACCAAAATCATTTTTTGAACCAGGCTGTAAATATATTTTTTTCTGCTGTAAAGTTGGGCATTTCAACATTGGGAGTCTATGGGACCGACTCGCTTTTGGAGCCAGCCTCAAGCGGCCAGTCGATGAATTGCAGTTTTAATCTTTTCGTGATTACATAAACGAAATAGTGAACCGTTTCATCAAAACTAACGAAAAGAATCTAACTTCCCAAGTTATGGATTATTACACAGCTAACAGTGTCATTAATAATGTTCAGTTTCTTCGGCAAAGTGATCGTTTCGCATCATAAGAATATAGTCAGGAGCCACAGGTGTTGATTTTTTGTTCCTTGATATGCTTTTTTTAATTCTCAAAGACGGCCAGTGGTGACTTGTATTGTATGAATCATCAATGTCCACGGATCAGCTTAAAATCTTCTTTACTGCTCTACTGAAGAAAAAAGTCATCTACATCTCGGATGCCCTGAGGGCGAGGAAACTAACAGCACTTTTTGCTATTTGGTTGAACTATCACTTTAAGAACAGTTCTTTGCGGTAACCCAAAAATGGGTCTTCTGACATCACTTTTGGAACTTTTGTTTTTAAGAGTGTAGAACCTTTCGATCAACCCACGTTGTCAGCCCTCCCCTCCCGCCTAAAATATACATGCATGTCTTTGCGTCATGAACATCTGGATGTTTTCGGACAGCTGGCCTGAATGATGTCACCAGAGTTAAATCTAGTTCTCACAGACTGTTTATTTAGAGGTTATTGATTAGTTTTTCCTATTGAGTCTCAGTGAAAGACCAATTGATGTTTGGTCATCATTTATGCTGCCATAAGCATGGATTAATGGGTTAGCTTGCTGAGTTTAAAACAATAATGAGTTATGTGAGTAACTCAGATATTATCTTGTTGGCTCTGTCATGGTTGCTCAGTGTCCAAGGTGTGACACTGTAATGGTTTTGTAGTGAACGTGCTGCTCTGTCAGTTTCTCCACTACATTACCATGTTTCCCACGGCTTACTCATTTACAAAAACCAGTCCCTGGATTTTGTGCTTTTAAAAAGTATTTTTTTTTTTTTTATACCTGAAACTTCAGCACCATATATTAATTTCAATTAAAGTTTATTTTGTACAGCGCTTTTCACAAAACATATTGTTTAAGTTTGTATGCTGTGTAAAAATACAAATTTTACTTGAAGTGAATTAGTTTTTGGTTTGCATTAATAACACCATTACATTCTCAGATTTTAGCACATTGCTACAGTATGTGGTCGTTAGGATGCTCTGAATGAGTGCTATGGGTGGTTGCTAGGGTGCGCTGGGTGGTTGCTAAGTGTTTGTTTATGTGCTCAATTCAAAAGTGCCTACACAATGTCTCAGATTCAGTTTTTCTTTACCCATTCTAATGTTTTCCAGGAAAAATGGCTTTGTCTGATGACATAGAATAGCACTAGCACATCTCTCCTCAACAAGCCACATGATTTGAGCAATCGTTTATGTCAGTAGCACAAACATATCTGGACAGGTTAATTGCTGAAGTGTATAATACTAAGGCTCAGGGGTTTGTTTAGCCATTAAAAGTGTGGTTTTTAACAAGTGTAGATCATGTTTGAAGACATTACATGGCAAAAAATGGCCGCCATTTGTCTGTTAATGCAATATTTGTATGTGATCTTAAATATTAGATCTGTCTTTTCTTCAGCCTAATGTATACATCCAACATCTGCTCACACTTAAAGCCCACTCTCCAAATGGGTTTGCGTAATTCACTGCTGTTTCAACAAGATGGAGTGGGAAAGACAGAGCGTGTGAGCGGGTGGGTGTGTTCCAGCCACATGTGTGTGATAATGTTCAGCCGTTAACATCGCAGCAGCCCACCAGGTCAAAACAGAGCGGTTTCTGATATCCATCAGAAGAGCTCATCGGCAGATGTTTACACAGGACAGCATCTGCAAATCTGAGCCTTCGCTGGTGAAGCACTTGATTTTACTCAGATTTAGATTCCTTTCTGGCAGTCCAGCTCAAGTTGTATAAAATGCCAAGAAAAATCTTGGAAGATGAAAGTAGGACGTAGTAAAAATGTTTAATTTCATCCCAATATCTTTTTTTATTTTGGAGTGATGTATGACCTAAAGAGATGTTCTTGATGGTTTTAAATCGCTCGTGTGGTTCTTTATGGTATGGTGCCGTTTTTTAGATCACTGTTTTGCATTCTGAGTTCTTCTAAGAACAGAAGTGAAGAATAAAAAGTTCCGTTTGGAACTTTAACATGTTCTCACCAAGCTGTAAAACATGTTTATCTTATCATTTCAACATTTGTTTTCATAACACAACATGTATTCTGATCAACTCAACGTTTGACTATAGATTTGAATTCTGTGGAAGCATATCATCCAGTTCTTCCTTCTTTAAAGGACATGGAAATGTTCTTCTCCAAAATGTCTGATAATAATAGTCTTTGGATTTGGTGATTGGAAAAGCCATATTCTGGTGTTCCAAGCCCACTCTAGATTGTGTTTAGCCATGTGTACGTGGAACGGCCTCATATTGGCTGATCTTATTGCTCATACAGGCCTGTCATTGGACTGGACGGTTCCCCTCAGTGTTTAACAGTCGGTTGTATTGAAATCATCCATTGACTGTAGGAAAGTGAGGACTCATAAAACCATTCTGCCATCAGATCATTGCTTAAAGTTCCAGGTTTGGTGCCTCTAACACAAATTACCCATCTCTGTGTGTATAAAATGACAACACATCAAGCACATGTGACAACTTGCCCCAACAAAATGGTTTCCACTTTGCCCCAGTGTCACTTGACCTCATGCAGCATCTTCAGGACAGTTAGTATCAGAAAGGAGCACTTTATGAAGCCCAAATATATTATGAAACCTTGCAGGCAGGAAATAGAGGCTGTCTTTGGAAGCATGTTGTGTGTGTGTGTGTGTGTGTTTGAGGTGATATGGGAGTCCTGAGCCATAAAGGAAGGGGTCCTAGGAAGGGGTAGAAACCTTAAACTCACACCATTCGAAGAGGGTTTGTGTGAGTCACCAGGAATCGCTGGTCCACACAGAGTGAAATGAGAAGAAGAAACATGTAAACACATCTAGACTTTAATCAGAATCAGCGTCTGTCCAAAGTGCGGAATAATTCACATACAAATATAATTCACAAAACAGCTAAATATGACGTTCTGCTCATGGATATCATGCAGTCTCTAGGTATATACTTCAAAGATTTATTAACACCAATCTGGAAAACTTTGGAAATATTTAGTTAGTTAGTTAATTAGTAATTGTTGTATAGATATTATTGTTTGATAATTTTATCTGTGTTTTCATTTAGTGCTTGTTTGTTGTTATAGTTATTGTTTTATTTGTTTGTTATTTTTATTGTTTATTTATTTATTTTTTTATTTGATCTTATCGTTTTACTGATTTGTTGTTTTATTCTTTTTTGAATTAAAAAATAAAATAAAAAATAAACAAATAGTTTTCTGAAATATATATATATATTTCAGATTTAATTCCCAACCAGAGTAAGTGCTTCCTTATTTTTGTTGGCCTTTTTAACTTTTTTTTTTTTCATACTCAGCAAATCGTCATATTCAGCAATCTGAGAAGGCATTTGGACTCCTTCCGTCTTTCCCTTTCATTTTTTCCTTCAAGGAGCTCTAGGAAGAGTTACATGCAAAAGAAAGCATAGTGATCACTGATCCAGTCACTAATGCAGCAGACTTCAGAGTAGTCCTTCTCCAGCTGTTGCTCATACGGAAGAATTACATGATCATTTGAAGCTGTTCTCAAGATGTCCGGGGATTTCACAATCTGCCGAATGTTCATAAAACAGTGAACTGAACAAGCTTTGGGATACTTAGAAAAAAACAGCCCTGTTCCCATCCTGAGCTAATTGGTGCTGGGATTGTCTGGCTTTGATTTGTGACCCTTAAACTCTGTTTAAATCACTGTCACATGCAAGACAACAACACTTCAGCTCAGCTTTACTCCTGTCCCTTTAAAGTTGCTGCATGTATCTATAAAGCTGATATATTTTAAGTTTATTGTATATGTGAGTGTGTGAATACTTTACATCATTTGCTTCTCCATATAACGAAAATCAAAGAGATGCATTTTTTGTTTTGGACCCCATTGACTTTAATTTTCAGACAAATATTCAGCATATATAGTACATGGAGAATGGTTTTTGTTTGTGCTGTTGAACGAGTTGGTTTGAGAAAGTGAAACACACTTGTGTTGTCTGGAGGTGCTGACAGTCATCTGGGTCAGAGAACGTGAGATCTGGAGCGACGCTGCACTGACCTACTTCCACACGCTCGTGAGATCCAAACAGATCCCAGTCTCCAGTTCTCCAATCCTTTTTTCTCCTCCTTGTTTTTCAAACATCTTTTTTCTCGCTGGCATGAATGAAACCATCTGCTTCGGCATCACACATCTGTCTAAACAAACACGATATGACTGAATGTTTGAGTGCAAGAGATGAGTGAGGATAAACTCTGGCCTTGATAGTCATGGCACACAGATCATCTGTATATACTATCATCCATGAGCCCAGAGGAGGATTTTGGTTTGGTGTATTGAAACATAAGCATCATGGGAAAGTTAGAGCCGTATGTACGTCATGTGACAGGCAGCGTTACTTGAACATCTCTCAGTGTGACTGGATCATTCGTGGACTAATATCCCTGTAGGCATGTACCAGTCAAACTGCTCTTAAAGGCCACTTTGGCTCTATATTTCCATGGAAACTACCAAAATTATGCACTTTCTATTTCAACAAGCCGGTGTGTGGTTTCACCTTATAAAACATGGATTCCTATGTGGGCCAGTATTGTTTTTGTTGCCTTTCTGCACTGTTTGACTGAGTGTTTGTGCTTTGAGTCATCACAGTTTGACTGCATCATGCCGTTTGGATTCATCTGTCTCGTATAAATATATTTGTTATGATGCCTGAAGTCAAACAGTCTTATGAAACTAGACCTTTTTTTATAGTTGAGCTGCTTACAGTTTTAAAATGATTATACAATTGCACTGTAGTTGTATTGTGATTCTTGTAGTCAACGTGAAATCTTGTGTGTCTGTGTGTATAATTATTATGTTAATATGTAATATATAATGTGTGTGTGTATAAAGTTAATTTTTTTATACATATTAATTTTTGAAATATAATAATTATATAATATCATTTAATTTAAGAAACTGTAAATATTTGTGCAATAGTTGCATGTTTTAATTATAAACAATGCCACTTAGTTTGATTAGATTGTTTTTTTTTTTTGTTATGTAATGCAAAGACGAGATAAATGTAAAATAATATTATTATAAGAAATTTAGAAATATAATATAATGCTCATAAAATATTAACATTCATTATTGATTTATAATAAATATTGATTTGAAAAATTATTAGATTAGATTAATTCAAAAATGTATCCTGCAGTATTCACATCAGAAGTGTGCTTATGCGGTCTTAATTTTAAAATAAATTCCATTTATTTATTTATTTGGTTATTGATGCAATGATGATGTAAAAGGCACAGTTCACCCAAAATGTATTTTTTGTTTGTTTGTTTGTTTATACAGTTAAACACACTGGCCCTCACCCAGAATCACTGTTGCCTAAATATATTTTGTGTCCATTGAAGGCAGAAAGTCATAAAAGTCTGCAATGAAACAAGGGCAAGTTATGAAGACAGAATTCTTCATTTTCATGTGAACTGTCGCTTTAAGTAGGCGAATCCGTTTTGGTGCGATTAGTTTTGGTTTGCAGACTCATGCTGATGCTTTAATCATTAGTTCTGGTTTGGTTGTGGTGTATGTGTTGTATGTGCACACCACTGAACTTCAGGAACTACATGGCTTCTCTCTCTCAGTTAAAGCCCCTTCTCGTCACCCCCCACTGTTCCCGCTGTGAGACGAGGGGCAAATGAGTCGAGTCCAGATGTGCGGGTCTGTGGAACATTCTGGAGCCAGAGGGGTTCAGGTCGGGGGCGAGGAGCTCCACTGAGGGGGGAGGGAGAGCAGATTCCATTAAAGGGTCGGATGCGTGACAAAAGAGGCAGACCTCATCCCTCTTAACAGGGTTTGTTGGTCTTTTTACTAACGATGTCTGTTTGTCAGCAGTGAACACATTAACCAGACGTGTTTCACCAACTGAAAGCTCTACTCATGTGACTGTAAGTGAAAGCCATGGCGGGACGCCCAACGCATCACTCATTGTCCCGCCTGCTGAAGCATGCTTGGAGGGACTTTAGAGATTTATTGCATTTTTATTTATTTCGTTTTCAGTAGCTCTTTTCTTTTTTATTATTATGATTATTATTATTAATAAAAAAATTAGTTTGTTTTCACTAGTTGTTTTCCCATTATTATTATTATTATTATTCAGATATTTTTATATTATTTATTTTTTTAGAAGTAGTTTTCTCTATATTATTGTAATTTAATAATATATTATTTTTTCAGTTTGTTTCATTTTTATATTTGTTTTAGAATTTGTGGCCTTTTTCTTTCTTTTTTTTCTTTTTTTGAGTCATGAAAATAAACTGTCATTCAAAATAAATATTTATTGATTTATTCTTGAGAGAGAGAGAGAAATTTGTACTTATTGTACTTATATGTATTTATTCAACAAGGATGCATGAAATTTATCAAAAGTGGCAGTAAAGACATTTATAATGGTACAAACAATTTCTATTTTTAATCATGCTCTCTATTAATCCATAATTCCAGAAAAAAAAACCCGTTTATGATGACTTTAAAAAAAAAAAATTACATTTTAAAACATATTCAAATAGAAAACAGTTACTTAAATTGTACAAATATTTCACAATATTACTGTTTTAACTGTATTTTAATCAAATAAATGCAGCCTTAGAAAAACTTATTCAAAAATCTTACAGACCCCAGATTTTGTCTGTATATTAAGATGGAGAAGTAGAAAGTATTTTAACATCAAAATAATAATTCTCGGACAGTTCGAAAGCGTGACTCTCAACATCATAACTGAAACCAAACAACTCGACTAAGGCCTCTTCATTCAGGATGATTGGATTTGTGTTTCTGTGAATCATTGCTTAAAAACCTCTGCTGCGGCTGAAAGCGAGGAGATCTAGACACATTAGTGATCACACACAGAGGAGATGAATGTGGAGCGTGGATGTGATGTAACCGTGGAGCAGGTCACTGTGGCTGCGTGGGCCTCAATGCTGGCTCTCTCTCTTTAACACATGGTCCTGACAAACACAGCTGAGCTTAATGATTCATTCACACAAGTGAGAGCTTCATTGGTTTGTTTTTAGGATAAGTGGTTACACAATTGACCCTTCGCAAAGGCACCACCCCCACTTAGTTACTGTTGTTACGTCCGACAAGCCATGGTGCGCTTTCACAACACATCAAATTCTCACACTGTGAAAAATACATCGCGGAGCAAAGAGGACTCTGAAAATGCACCAACCGAGAGGACAGATTATTTTGAAATCAAATAATCAAATTTGGTCTTTTTTTTTTTAAGACATTCCAAAGATAAATATAGTTTTGTGTCTCTTTAATGTGTTGTGACAGATCCCGGTAGCACCTCAGTTCAAGCGGCACATGAACCGATCATCTTTTCCTCTCTTTACTAGTCATAGCACAAAATAAACATGAATGAACATCAGAAGGTAACTGGTTTCAGCTGCAGAAAGATGTCAATGCATACCATTTGTCAAGTTCAATTCCACAAACATAAATCAACTCTCATGTCTGGTTTGTTTGTCAGAAAAATGGCAGATTCTGCTTTATGATTGGTCAGATTGCCTGTCAATCAAACTCCCGGTGAAGGGTTAAATAGAGTGTCACATTCCCATATCTACATGTCTTATAATCAAATTAATGCATCCCTGCTGAATTAAAGTTTTCCTTTAGATTCAAATCTTCAGGCTGACAGATTTCTTGTGGCTCTGATTGTGAGCAAAGGTCAAAGGTTATCGCCCCATGCTGGTTTGGGAGTACATCACGCACTCACACAGTCTGATTACTGTAGTGGACATCATGCATTGCAATAGCTACAGGTATAACGATAGGTAGGCTTTATAACGGGGATTAAATTGTATTACCAGAACACATATGAGTTATATTCAGTGTTGGGCAAGTTACTTTTAAAAAGTAATTAGTTACAGTTACTAGTTACTTCTTCCAAAAAGTAACTAAATTAGTTACTCAGTTACAAATTTTAAAAGTAACTAGTTACTTAAGAAAGTAACTATTGCGTTACTTTCAAGTAAAATTAAATTTTAAATGCTCAAATGTGACCCCACCTCTACCCCTCTTTAAAGGAACTTAAAATACATGTGCATGTTCAATTATTTATGATAAATCTGAATAGTATAATGAAATGGACACTTAATACAATACATTATTAACAGAAACATGAAACATTGTACACACATCTGAAGTGAGACTAGCCTCCAATCAAATTCCATGTATGTAGATATTATGTTTATATAGTGGATCAATGCAAATAACACGATAGATTTTTGGGAACTTTTGATATTTCCTTTTATTGTTTCTTTAATTTCTTGAAGGAAAAAGTAATGTATACTTCTATTTAGAGAAGGCTACTGTTGGATTATTTGGGCTCGTCGCCATACCTGTCTCTCGTTGACTGACTGGCTTGTGTTGTTCCTTGTGTGTCCTGTCCTGTCCTGTCCGACTATGCGTTATGATGGGTTGTTCGCAATTCATGAGCGTTAGTGATGATGGGTCGTTCGCGAATGAGCGTTAGTGATGATGGATCGACTCGTTCGCGAATGAGCTTTTGATGAGTCGTTCGCGATTCGCGAATGAGCCGACTCTAAGAGCCGGCTCTTTTAGTTGAACTTCGGGAGCTGGCTCGCATATCTGAAGAGCCGACTCTATTTTTTCAAATTTAGCCTATAGAAATTAAATAATTATGTAATAAAAATTGAAATATTATAGTCAAAGTCATTTAAAGAGCCGTTTGTGAGCCAAAGAGCCGGCTCTTTTCAGTGAGCTGAGTCAAAAGAGCCGAATTCCCATCACTACTATGCGTGCTTTCGAACACCCGCCCAACTCTACCTCTGATTGGCTTACAATGAAATTTTACTCTACCTCAGCCAATCGTCAGCATTTATGGGCTTGTCTCGTGCTCTGCCCACTAACCAAGGAAGAACAGTAAAAAAAAAATATTTGCCTCTCGCTCAGAGATCTAGTTGGTCTGATGAAAAAAAAGAACAGCTTCATCATCTGTTATAGTAACGCGCCGCATTTTTTGGCAGTAACGGTAACGGCGTTATTAAGATGAGAAGAGTAATCAATTAGATTACTCGTTACTGGAAAAAGTAATGCCGTTAGTAACGCCGTTATTTATAACGCCGTTATTCCCATCACTGGTTATATTACATTATAACTATTTACCTTCATAATGCATTATATGAAAAGTCCTTCAGTTAGCATTGTTCATATTATACTCTCATGTTACCTAATGTGTTAAAACTGTACTTCTGGTGGTGTTGCACTCGTAAAACATGATTTTGGGGGAGAAAGTCATGTCGCAAGTGTTTGGGAATTTGTAGTAATTGATTCAACATGCTTGCAAGGGGTCACACAGCTTCGAGGGGGGGCGGCGTAACATGACCCCGCCGTGTGGAGATGTCTTCTGCTTGGGAGATTGATTGGTTGCGAATAAGGCCAAAGGTAAACATGCTGCAGAATGGATGATTTTTGTGTAGGAGTAACGTTTTTAGGGCTTAACAGGTGCTATAGTTAGTGTTGTCTCTTGCCCCCTAAAATAAGACTGTTTCAGGATGGTTTTGTATGCTGGAAAATCCATATCATGTGGAAAAATGTGTTCATATGTTTGTATGTGTTTCCAGTCTCCTCCCTGCTCTGATCTGTGTACTTCCTGTGTGACTCCCTCCTGTGTTTCCTGCTGGGGGTGAAACGCTTGTGTCAGTTTGTCCATCTGCAGAGCCGTGAGGCATCACGTCAGCGGGGGCCCCTCTGCTTTGCGTCCTGCCGTCTGGGTCCCGTCCCGTCCCGTGTCAACGGCTGCAGGCTGTCTGGGCTGGACTGATAACATGGGTGTGGGGTGTGGAGCATCATCAACACACACAAACACACATTACAAACGTGAGAAGAACAGATATGTGGCAAATACACCAAACGCGTGAAGTAACGCTCACAATTAGGCTCATTAGAGTCTTTTGATTGAGAATCAGACTGCACTATTTGTATTTACGCTGTACCGAGTGGTTTTAATTCACTAAAACAGAATCAGACCATTTGAGTCATTTGTACAGGAATCAGACTTCGCTTGTTGCACAGTATGTTTTTGATTCTTTCAGTAGAGACATTTGTTCAAGAATCAGACTTCACTGGTTGTGCTGTACTGAATTGTTTTGATTCACTAAAATAACCGGCCCATTCAAACCAATTCCTTAGAATCATTCATTCTGGAATCAGACTACAGTATTTCCGTTGGATGTTTTTGATTCACTTAAATGAACTGACTCAGTAGAGTCATTTGTTCAAGTATCATACTTCACTGGTTCCGCTGTATGTTTTTGATTCATCAAAAAGAACCTGCTTATTAGAATCATTTGATTGAGAATCAGGCTAGTAAAATTTTACTGAATGTTTTTTATTCACTAAGAATAACTGACTCAGAGTCATTTATTCAAAAATCAGACTTCACTGTTTGTGCTGTATGTTTGTGCTGTTTTCTGTTTACCACGACTGTCAAAAGCGACTCAACAATGTTTATTGTCCCGCAGCAACAGTAGGCCTATGATGCGTGCTGTCAGCGCAGCTGAACAGTTTTGTGTACAAATACATGCAAAAGCACCAGCAAAAGTAATTACTTTTAATGTGAAGGTGGAAATAATGAGATATTTAAATTATTTACTAATAAACAAATGTTTTCTGAGTCTGTGTCACAAGGATTAAGTTGCCGATCCTGACTCGTCATCTCCTCATTAGTTGCACCTTTAGAGAGAAGTGCATCTTGTTTTATTTCGTTAAGTAATCATTTAAATCTTTCTATAGATAATATATTTATCATGTCTGCGAGGCATGTTTTCACTGAGTTTTGGTTCATTTTGTACTCCTGTTAAAGGCGAGATGGCAGAAAGCACATCATGTTTTCTTTATTTTATAAAAGCACAACGTTTTGTTGATATTGTGTGTGCTCACAAACAAAAGTAGATCCTTCGCAGTTACGAATGATTACTCTTAACTTTATGTGCAAAAATGATGGCGTGTCCACTGAATAGAAATGCAAGTGATCGTGCTGGCACTTCCATGTCCTGCAACGCATCTCCACACAAACTATTGTATATAGGCTAGCGCACATTTATCTACCGTATTTTTCGGACTATAAGTCGCACCTGAGTATAAGTCGCATCAGTCCAAAAATACGTCATGATGAGGAAAAAAACATATATAAGTCGCACTGGACTATAAGTCACATTTATTTAGAAACAAGAACCAAGAGAAAACATTACCATCTACAGACGCGAGAGGGCGCTCTATGCTTCTCAGTGTAGACTACAGGAGCAATGAGCAGCATAGAGCGCCCTCTCACGGCTGTAGACGGTAATGTTTTCTCTTGGTTCATTTCTCTCGGTTCATGTCAAATTCATTTTGATAAATAAGTCGCACCTGACTATAAGTCGCAGTGCCAGCTAAACTATGAAAAAAGGTGTGACTTATAGTCCGGAAAATACGGTAGGTTTAACGTTTAAACATTGTTATATGATTGAACTGTTTTATATCTATAGATTTTATTGTAGGGCAAATCGTGATGATTTGAGAAGGCTAAATTGATCAAACAAGGCTCACTGTCTGCTGCTGGCAGCTTGGTCATTACTTGAAAAAAAAAAAACTAAAACTTATATATTTTATATTTAAGTCGGTTCTCGATACCCAACTATTAGGCTTTTGATTTGGTAGATTACTTACTAAACTCAGTAGCTTCAAAATACATGTTTAAAGAATGAGTGTGTAATTTCTGTTGGGATTTGTGCTTTGCTCTGGATGCCCCAGCAGTGAAAGGGTTAATTACAGTCACGTGCGAGAAGGTCCCGGTGTCAATAATTCAGAAGCTTCTGTATCCTTTTACAAACCCATGCTTTGAAACACACAGGCAGCATCTTATTGTGACAGGAAGTTTCAGGAATGCTTAGTGCCGCTCTCATCTGCCGAGTGTTTTCCCACACTTATCCCACTCATCTCCGTGTTCAAGCAGGGAACAGAAACCTCGGAACCCAGGGTGACAGGAAGAGCTGAGGGGTGTAACAATGGAAATATTATAACTCTTGATGGCTCAGCAGAGAGGTTTATTTGAGGCACAGAATCATAAAGCCGTATGGAAGTATTTAGAACAGTAGAAGTGCCGCAAACAGAGAAATGCTTGTTCCTCCTCCCAGTCCCAGACTCCTCTCTGGTTTCTCACTAACAGTAGTTGTTCTATCAGAGGTCAGCTGTGTTGAGGAGGTGGGATGGACATGTGTTTTTTCTGATATGGTAGCATATAAGTGCCATTTTCAGACATATCAGTAACAGAAATGCTGTAATCAGTTTTTCCTTCAAACAATGTGCGTTTGGGGGTCTGCTGTCTCCAGCCAGTCAGATCAACTTACACACGGCTGTCAGTCAAACGCCTCTCAAGCCAACAAACAGATCAAACTACAGCAAACACAGACAGCCAGACTGAGAACATCGGCCATTAGTTTGGACATTCGTCCTCTGAGCTATTAAAATGTTTTTTGAGAAGAAAAAATTAATTGTGACCCTGGACCACAAAACCAGTCATGAGTGTCAATTTTTCAAAATTTGTATACATAATCTGAAAGCTGAATAATCTTTGCATTGAGTTTGTTAGGATAGGACAATATTTGTGTGAGATATAACTATTTGAAAATCTGGAATCTGAGGGTGCAAAAAAAAAAAAAAAATTTAAAGTTGTCCAATTAAATTTTTAGCAATGCATATTACTAATCAAAAATTAAGTTTTGATATATTTACGGTAGGAAGTTTACAAAATATCTTCATGGAACATTATCTTTACTTAATATTCTAATGATTTTTGGCAAAAAAGAAAAATCAATAATCTTGACCCATACAATGTTTTTTTTGGTGACTTAAGACTGCTTTTGTGCTCCAGGGTCACAGCTGTGCTTTTGTGATGCACGAGCACACGCCACCAAATATGCAGGAGAATGTCATCTTGTAACCTTTTTAAAAGCATATATCGATTTTGACGTGTTTTCATTGTGACACTTTATTCTGGTTTCAATGATGACGTGATGGCTATTTTTCTCCTCTGCAGGCTGATAACATTTCACGTGCTGTTATTCATACATCCAGCATCTTTCCGTTCTCCTGCTGACCTCGCTTTCAGTTTTTCAGGTGTACTGCACTGTCAAACACTGCCCTTCGTGGCATTGTTGTGTATTTCTTTCCACTTTCAGTCTTGGATCAATGGCAGTTTCCTGGCTGGGATCATGTCATTGGTTGGTCACTTGTAATCTTCCGTTACACATGTTATGAGGAAAACTCAAGCACTCAAATCACAATGGTGGAATTCATTTGGAATGTAACTCTGTTGTTATATTTTCCACAAAATATCACACAGAAATCATGATAATAAACACAAAATTAAATGCTTTTAAGAAGCATATGATAACCAGGATTGGTGACGGTTAATATAACAGCAATTAATAACATTTAGTTACATTTACAATTATTCATTTAGCATACGATCCTTACTCAATCAACACCAGAAGCTTTTGTAATACATAAAATGTACTATATATATATATATATATATATATATATATATATATATATACATATAATTGTAATTTTTTATTTATTTATTTATCCTAAATGAACTCTTATTTTTACAGTTCCCAAAAAACTTCTTCTAGGTGCAATTAACACATCTGTTAATCAGCCAATCAAATAATGTACCACTATCTACATACTGTATACACACACACACACACACATTAAAGGTCTTAAATCAGTGTACAAAGTCTTAAATGTATAAAGTCAAAGCAATAATATTGCATACACTGCAAAAAATGAATATCTTCCTCATTTTTTTTAATGCTTGTTTTTCCGAGAAATGGAACAAAATTGAGTTTATGCTTAAAAAAAGTACAAATATTTGTTGTTGGGGTATGAAAACTTGTTTCCCCTTTGAATTAAGTGTATTTTTGGCAGATACCCGCTCTGGAAAGACACTACTATAAAAGAGAGTTTTTGTTTTTCCAACCCAAGATTACTCTTTAGGGTTCTGTGTATCTGAGTGTGTTTATTTGTCCTGTCACAGGAGGCTCAGCCCTCATCACGGGATCCGTCTGAGCTTCTGCCGAGGCTGTGTCACCTGGTGCGCTCCGAGATGGGTTACGGCTTTAATCTCCACAGCGAGAGGTCCAGACCGGGTCAGTACATACGGGCTCTGGACCCCGGCTCGCCTGCGGACCGCGCTGGGCTCAAACCACAGGACAGACTCATAGAGGTGAGTCTCTATCATCTCCCACGAGGGAAACCACACACACACACCGTGATGATGCCAGATATACACCCACACTTTCTAATTTCACTTGTGCATTCACACTCACACAGAGACCATCCATCACATTCAGATGCATGTGGGCGGCGTGTGATACTGTATGATGACTCGCACAAAATATTTCTGTCAAACTAAATAACATACTGCTGAAGCTTACATTTGTGATCGGCAGAGCTGAATACATCCTCCATTATCAGAAATAAATGCAGTGTTCTCATAACCTCCATTAACTCATGAAGTCGTGTGGTTTAGCTGGATTGAGTGTGGATTTAACACATTAGCCCAAATCTAATCAATGCAATGCACAAATGATGCACCATTTTGAAATGTGCAAGTCATATATGACTAAAAATATTAGTTCTGTTATATAAGGCTTTAAAGCAGTATCATTTGTTACTGAAACATTAAATACATTTTATATATAAAAAAATTACATTACAAATTAAAATTAACAAAACTATATAAAAAACTATATATATATTTTTTTTAAAGATTAGATTTAAAGATTTTTTTAATTAAAATCTGAATAATTTATTATATAATTTAGTTACATTTAAAGACATTTTTATATGTATTTATTTTATTCATTTATTATTTATTTATTTAATTTGAATTTATTGAATACTGTATTGCAGTGATCAGCATCTAAGAACAATCATCAATAATGGGAATTATGAATGTGCCCAATTTTAATCAAAAAAATCATCACAATGCAAAAATATCTTAATGCTTCTTTAAAAAAAAAGTCTTTATTTTCTTTAAGTAAAATATCTATATTTTGAACTATGGCTCTGCCAGCATGTTCTTGAGCGTGCACTTTCTCTCCAGCGTCAGTGTAAGAGTGAGAGTCGTGCCCCCTTCAGTCTTCAGAAACACTCCTCCGGACACTGATACCTGAGACCCAGCGGCTGCTCAGGCCACAGTAACACTCTTAATATTTGATGGGGTTCGGCTGAACACAGCACACGCTCCATCTGTCCTCGGGACAAGCACTCCCATTAAATCACCTTCAGCAGAAGGGGGGCGCGGGTGGCTCTCGTGCCCTTGTTTTTGTTTTGATTGATTTGGTTGTAATTTCGTTAAAAAAGTCTTTCTCACCGTCTCTCCTCTGTTCGACTTGTTGGGAACCAAAGCAAACAAAAGCGTTCACTATAAAAAACCAACTGAATGAACAGGTTTAACAGGGGATAAATAAAGCTTTTATGCATTATTAAAGTCACTGACGCAGAAGTAAAGATTCACCCCAGAATAATCTTCTGATTAAATGTTTTTATAGTTCATCACTGGAACTCCTCTCTCTTTAAATGTTTATGAAAAACAAAAATAAACCATGGCAAATGGTAATACTAGGCTTCATTTCAATCAGGATGAAGTACTTTACAGTACCATTTCAATACTTTCTGAAATCAATTATAAAAAAAAAAAAAACTTTAGAATTATTAAAAATAAAGAAATGTAAATGTAAATTGTGTGTATTTATAAATTTTATATATATATATATATATATATATATATATAATATTTTATTTCACATAATATAATTTATTTTTTTATTTTTTAGTATCATCACTCACAAGTCATGTTTTTTTGGATACTACAATGAAACTAATACCATGGTATTTTCTGACCATTGTATTCATTTCATTGTAGATGGTATTACCATTGTAACATGTCCAATATATCTAGTATACGAATACGGTTAAATGCATACTCAAATCAGGTCAGTATCTTATTTTAGTTGTTGTTGTACAAAAGCTTTAACATGTGCTTTAGTTTACAGTCAGAACATCTGCTGTATTAAACTCTGTGCAGGTGAATGGCGTGAACATTGAGAGCATGAGACATGCTGAAGTTGTGGCCTTCATCAAGAACGGCGGGAAGGAGACGAGTCTGCTCGTGGTGGATCCGGATACAGACGAGCATTTCAAAAAGATGGGCATCACTCCCACCAGCATCCATGTCAAAGGTCGAGTTAAAGACTTACTCTTCATGAGCTGGACTCTCAAAGACAACAATAAAAGCCATGTCACATTTATTTGTCTAGTGCTTTTAACAGTACACATCGTATCTCAGCAGCTACACAGAAATTAATGTCTTAATATCCTCCGGCCTTATAGTTGAATTTAGGAGATTACAGCCAGGTGATAATACTCAAGTAGTTCAGATTTGTTATATAGAATATATTTGTTATAAAGTATTTATGTCTTTATTTAGGCATGCTTGTATATATCCAAGATCCGATTTTCATGATCATTTTATTTAGGCAGAACACATCTACTTTTGAATGGTCATCATCAATAAATAAAGATGATTTTGAGCCCAGGCGACCCAGAATTTTCCAATATTGCACGATCAGTTTGTATGCGCAGCCTTGATTTCCTCTTCCTGGGATTTGAGGGGGAGTTGGACATTTTTCGGGTGCTTCTGAGGTTTAGAAACAGACAGATGTTTGGCTTCCCCTCAGGACTCGATGCAGAGGTGTGAAACTCTGAACAAAAGCCATTCTGGTACAGTAAATCCATGAATCCCGTCCCGTCTGTTCTCCGGCAGACATGTGGCTCAGATTAAAGTTCAAGTGAGCTGAACACCTTCAACAGGCCATTGACATCTCTTAGATACGTGGTGCTTGGCAGGATCCTGATTTGGCTCACTGGAAGGTATTTCCAGCCCAGTCCACTTGCTTTTTATGAACCGTTTTCTTTGTATGATTTTAATGCATTTCATGCTGGAAGAATAAATCTCCTGCCGTCAGGTCTCTGAACCCAGTTTAGGTTGATCAGGGCATAGATGCATGCTGCGTTCATCCCACAGCTCAGCTTTCTTTCTGAAGAGCCAGCTCAAGGTTTCCAGCTGTGGCGAAGGAAGCTGGCATCTCAGCACATCTGTATGAACAGGGTCTTCATGCACAATATACCGTACTGATAACCCTCTGTTCTTGATCTCAGTAAATAAACAGCAGTCTGAGCATCTATTCTTCTTATTAAAACAGATTTTGACGAGTCCTTAACTAACGGCTCCTCCAGCCCCCACGTGAACGGGACGTCCTCCCGATCGACATACTCCGACGGCAGCAGTCAGGACACCACCACACAGGTGACCAAATCAGCACAGATGCACCTGCAATTAATATATTTCTATTTCATATGTATGGCAGATTCATGCATTGTCAAAAAACAATTTCAATGAGTTCAAACACATTTTAAGTTTTGTAAAAAATAATGCTAAGTACTCATAAGCATACTGTAATGTGGCTGTGTGAAACTGTGTTGTGTGTGTAGTTCTCGAGGGAGGGCGACAGCCATCTTCTCGACCCGTTTGAAGAAATAGGTCTGTGTCTGAGTCCCACGGCAGCCGAGGCGAAAGAGAAAGCCCACGCCAAGCGCTCCAGAAAGAAGGCGCCCCAGATGGACTGGAACAAGAAGCATGAGATTTTTAGCAATTTCTGAATGTCCTTCCCAGATGCGGACGCCCCCCACATGTGTTGCATTCAAAGCCCTGGACACCCGACTGCTTTTGATGAATAACAGGCACCTATTTTTGTACAAAATGAAGAGTTGAAACACAAAAAGTTGAAAACGCCACCCAGAGGGGATGATGTGAGTTACGCGAGCGGTTTTCTATCTCATGAATGGCTAAGAAAGTCAAGAACCGATGGTCGAGCTGCTGGGAAAAGAAGGTTTTCTGCATCATCTTGTGTTCTTGCTGTTAATCCGGACCACTTCAGTATAGCACGTTTACAGTAACGTACAACACGGAATACAAACGCCAAAGGAGATTCTTATACAGAACAGCATATAGACCGTGCTTTTGCAGAACAAAATCATGTTATCGGATTTAAAAGGACTAAAGCTCATTTCTGCGAATCGTCGGAAAGATACGAATCGTTCTTTTGCCAAAGACACAACCTCTAATCAACCTGACCAGCTGATGAGTGTCGACTGTTTTGAAGGGAGGCATCACTGTTGGAGATCAGGTCTCTTGCAATTACTGAAACTTTAAAAGGGAAGAAAACACCGGAGTGACCCAGAAAGGGGAATCTGCACTTCTTCATCACTAGAGGACGCTGTTTATGTACTCTTGGGCTACATTTATGAAAGAAGCAGGATTCCAGGAGAACATGTTGAACCACCAGAGGGAGCCTCATAACACATGCTCGGTCGAGTGCAGGAGAAGAGAAACTTCTGCATCCAACACGTGCAGAGTTGCATGATACGCCACAAAGAGCCATTGCTGTATTTAAAGTATATTCTCTACTGGTGCATTCTGGGACGTGGATACCGACAGACAGATGGCATGCAAGAAGTCACATTCATGCAAAGCCAAATTGGTTTAGGAAGGGAAACAAAGCTTGTAAAACAATAAAGAGTAACGCATACCTTATCTATAGAGGAATGGGTTTGAGGAAGTGATGCTGTGAGACTCACTGAACTTTGTGCATAATGGATTTATGACAGTGACCCTCAAACTCATCTCTGTCACGGCTCATTCTGGATATAAGATTGCCACCATTATTCACAAACAGTCATGAAATCTTTTGAGAGAGCGCTATATGCATTTACAGCACACATATCGTGATGTATAGCATCAGCATTACTATTACTCATCTTAATAATTCATGATATGTTCCATGTTTGCAATTTAGTATTAATGTAGTCATGTAGGCTAGTTTGTTTCTTTTTTTTTTCAAGCAATGAGCAGTGATGGGAAATCATCTCTGATCAGAAATATTCGTGTTCGTATTATTTTTCCAATAAAGTGTCGCAGGGCCATTCTGAACGAGATTGTTGTGTTGATTTAAATGCATTCATCAGCAGAAAGTGTCACTTTAGTTTGTTTAGTCGTTTGGTATTTATGTTCTTAAATATTGGTTGTAAAGCTATGCAAATGTTCGATCATATTTAATAAAACGATAAATCAAATGATACTATAGGCTGGCTAGTATAAATCCGATAATAAATGATTCAATAAAAACACATAAGTACAATATAATAAGAATTTCAATTGCTGTCATTATTACATGATTGCACAGAATGTGTGTGTGTATAATGACAGCGGCAAATATGATGTCCACAATTTTATATTTAATTTACACCATATTTTTACCCATTTTTATTCAGATTTTACTAATTACAAATAGTGTTCATTGTCATTGGTGGATTTTGTCAACTTTAACTGACAAAAGATGTGCCAATAATCACAAAATGGTCAAATATCAGCCTATATTTAACAGTTTATATATATATATATATATATATATATATATATATATATATATATATATATATATATATATATATATATATATATAATTTTTTTTTATTATTAATAATTTTTTTTTTATTTTTTTTTGAATATACCCTCTTCTTCCAAATAAAAATGTGCTCTAGACAGTAAATCAGTCCAGACACTGATAATATTACTAAATGAAATAGTAATTCTAATATATGCTTTTATTAGAAAGAATTTATATATTTTCACTTTTAAATATTCTATTATATATTTATTATTTATAATATTATATGAAGTAAAAGGTTGTTATATTTACTAATATACAGTATATTCTTATTCTGATGCTCTTACAAAAAAAAAAGACAGAAATACAGAGTGTATTTATTCTGTCTAATCTGCTTAGTTTTTTTTTTCTCTAGTTTATCAGATGTTGTAGATGAGAGCTGACTGTGCTGTATTCTGGATTCAGTGGAAAGATTGCTGCCATGATGCTCTTCCGTTGCTAATTTGTTCTGACGATTTGTTGTGTTAGGTCGCAGTTGCTAGGGTGTTGTGTCGGGTTGCTAGGTGGCTCCACACTGGCGTCAATCAAAAGAGCCCACCTCCAAGTCTCCAGAATATTCTGCTCCTTCCGTACGTGTCCATCAGAGCATGCTATGGGATTTATTTTCACCCGTTTTATCATCGGCCAGGTGGAAATCGAAGTCAAATCACGCTGAAAAATAATAACACATCTCATCTCCACAAGACACATGATTTGGGGAATCATTCATGTAGCACAAATACTCACAGTTAGTTTAATTTCCTAACCACAAGTATAAGCGATATTAATAGTGATGCTTGTAGGCACTAATAATATAAACCACAATGACTCACTCAAATCTTGAACTCTGTCGATTACGTTACAGTCACTTTTTGCTCGCCCTTGTTCTCGTCTATGTGGCTCATTGCAGCCCTGCAGTTTTCACAGCGTATGTAAAACAAACCCCACAAACACTGCTCCATTCGTTTTCTTTCACCCTTTTCACCTAGACGTTCACTCATTGTGAGACACACGAGCAGATGTGTCCCGCCACAACCCGATGACAACATGAGCCGTGAATGATACGTGAGCGGATCTTTCAGTCTTTAGATTAGAGACAGGAGTGTCTGTTTGCTCTGAGGACACGCTTTAGAAACCTGAGCAATATAGTCATATAAGACATGCTACAATGAAAATAAAAATAACTGATCTCATAGTGGACCGTACAGAGTCATACAGTCTGATAAAAAAAAAAAAAAAACAACTAGACCAGTGGAATTACCCGACTGAGCCTTTTTGAAAAATAATCCTGTTTGTTCTTTTGAAATTTAGCATGCAATAAAAAGACGACCAGTTAGCACGTTACGAATCAGTGCATGTGCTTGTTAGGGTTTGTAGGTCTTTTGCTGAACAAAATAAATCCCTCATGATCTCTGAAAACACTTTAAGGATCCCAGGACGGGTCAGAAAGTTGTAAAGTCTGGGTTAAGTCTGTAAAGCTGTTTACTGTCATACTTGTCTAGCTGTGTAATGCAACACAGGAACATGTTTAGGCACAAACGAAATCAAATCTAAGAAACCTTCATAATGTGTTTGGATGCATACACTATAAAATAACTGTAAATCCAATATGCATTTAGTGTAAAAATGTGTGATGTTGCATTAGATAAGCATCTGTATCTGTGCCCAAATGCTCTCTTCACTGATTTCACATTCTTCCTCATTTTTGCCCAGTGTCTTTAAATGTCTTTTAGCTGGTGTTTGAGTGGTTTTTATGAAGACCTCAGGTTCACAAACCTAACCACAGGTGTTTATCATCACATTATCTATTGACATAATCCACTAACACTTTACCACCACAAAATAGACTTAATACTTGTGTGTGTGTGTATACACATATGTCCATTTAAATATATTATTCACATATTATTTTAGTCTTTTTATTATTAATAATCTACTATTATTTTAATTGAAATGGTTTGCTTGTAAAGTTTCTTTTACAATTTAATTATTTGAAATAATATAACTGAATACGATTATAAATATCTAAAACATATATAAGAAACACAGAATTGTAAACTATTTTATTTGAATTACAAATAAAATATTGTAAATATTTTAATTAAACAAGTAAAATAATTTATTTGGGTATGGGCATGTTTTAATAATTATTTAAATTTTTAGAAATCAATGCAATGATATTCATGCATAATCAAGTGTTTAAATACTCTTTCTACCTCTTTTGCCCCAAAAATAGCTTGAATTGTTAGCGGACACTGCAATGCTCAAACTATATCTAAAGTATGCAGCATGGACATTTTGTGTAAGTTTACCCAATACATTTTACCTTGATTGAACAAGCTGCTGCAAACATTGCTTCAGGCATCAGGTTGCTGACATTATATCATGAAGCTACTCTTGACTATGCATTTCTGCTTGAAGGTATATATAATTAGTTATACAAGTTTACAAATACAACTAGGAAAACATTCAGAAAAATGAATATAAAGGTAAATTTTGACAGCTTTCTTTTTCTTTTCTTTTTTTTTTTTGCTTTTTCCCCTATAATTGACATTTATGCATACTTTCATTCATGCATATGCATAATATTCATTTTAAAAAGACAGCAATTTCAAAACAGTTTGGCCAAAAAGATGAATTATGAAAGATGAGGACCCGTTGTTCCTGCATGAAGCTAAATCACACACAAACACAAAAAAATAGCATAATTGATCTGTTTTGCCGACACGTGATTGGCAGAATAGCCTACGTACTAGCGTTACATGGAGTCTGCATATATTCCCGCGGTTATGATCTTAAATTTAGCGCTCAAATGAGCTTATAGTAATAGTAATGCCACAATATTCTTTGAAGCACTATCTGATTCCAGCACTTTTCCTTTCGTCAGTGCAGGGCAGCTGCGGCCCGAGAGGGCGTCAGGCCCCGTCTCCATGGCCACACACTGTTTTTGTTAGCATGAGTGATTCAGAGCAGCAGTGAGTCACAGTCAGGAGGAAATTCTCTCTGTTCTCGATTCACACAACCACATACTCTCTCATGGAAGCCAAATAAGGGCAACAGCTCGGGGAGAGAGACGGGAAATCTGTCCTGTTAGTGGCCGGCTGCGAGTGTGTGTGTGTGTGTGTGTGTGAGTGAGGGGAGGGATAGGGAAGGGTCCCACCCATCGACTTCACACCTCAGTTTACTGGGCAAACAGCTCGATTTAGGCGATAATATTTCACTCCATGAGTCAAATCGCAAACGGTTTAGCAAATTCGCGATGATAAATAAAGTAGACTCCAGCATTTGTAGTACAACTTCAGCCCTTTTTGCTGGAGTATGTTTTTAGATTATGAATGTACCATATACAGTGATGTTATAATATGTTAATACCCTGGCACTTTGATTAGCAAATAGGGTGTTTTCACCATAGATGTATATATACGACCCCATTAGCGACTGTTTCTATGGGGCGTGCTATACACAAGCCATTGGCCATATTGTAGTGGTCAACCTGACGTCACTGAATATTCGACAGATGCCACAATCCTGCAAACAATCCTGCACAGTGCCCTTTAGGACAGGGCATATATCTCCCATCACACTGGCCATTATTTTTAAGCAAAGAAGATGAAGATGTGTATCTTTAGCGAAGCAGCGCGCTTCTGAAGAGCCGCTTCTGAAACATGCTGCGGCGCGGCTGATATAAACACAAGCATTGACTAGAGGTGGTGGCCCTGTTGGAGACGAAATGTGCTGCAGACGTGTGCAGTGTAAATATGAGCTAATTCAAGCAGTGATTGCAAGGAAAGCCCCTAATACTTGAGAGCGGCCAATTATGAGGTAATTCTTGGAGGTTTTGGTAGATTAAAAAAGGATCATGTGACTTTTATGTACAGCCGGTGACCTATAAATGCGTCAAACTGAATGTTGTTGAATTGCCTGAAAAACCACTTCATGTAAGCGTAAAAAATTTTTTTTGTGATATATGGGAGTTTTGAGAATTTGACATGTTTCCATTAGGTGTATTTTCAATTTGCAATTTTAATTTGCATAGTTTCAAACATTGCACCCTTTCCTGTTTACTAAGTCATTCTCCTTATGATTAGGCAGTTTTTTCCATGGTTAAATTAGTAGAACAATGTCTTCAGAAGTATATAAGTCGTGCAATCCATGCTGATGTTTATTACTCTATTTTTGACATCGGCTCAGGCAGATGTTTTGTTTCCTGCTAGTTATCAGTCAATCAGCAATGACTCACTCGTCTAATTTTTTTTTTTACACTCGCATGTGTTATTCCTTAAACTGTATTCGTGGACATTTGGTCCTCTTAGTCTAGACAAAAAAATAATAATTCTTCAAATTGTGAATGGCTGAGAAAAGGGTGCTCCCCTTATAGCACAACTTAACAGTTGACCGGAAATGACTGAGCTGTTTTATCTAAAACCAGGAATTAACTGTGCATATATTCAGTTAACAATTATTAAAACATTGCTTTAACATTTCTCATCCTTGGATTCGCCCAATAACCAAACAATGAGGGGGAGTAAATGATGACAGAATTTTTTTTTTTTTCATAGATGTTTTACTTAAATTGAAAAATGTATAACTAACTAACTAATGCTTTGGGGCATATTGTCACAAAAGGTCAACATACAATAAGCTTTTTTTCTAGGACAAGAACAGTGAAAATATTTAATAGCTTTTAGCTTTTTTGCAATCAAAGCGTGGTATTCACATGCTTTCATGGCACCTTTTGGAAACATAATCTCTACTGTTTCTTTTAAGTGCAGTCTTCTGTAATTACTCTGCAGCTGCGCAGCGATGACAGCAGTGTAGTATCTACATTCAGTAAGTAGCCATTTAGCAGTCAGGGGGACCGTCAAAGAGACAGTTCAACCTAAAATAAAAGTTCGGTCAACATTTTTGTTCCAAACCTGTAAGAATTGTTTTTTTTTTTCTGCTGAACACAAGAGAAGATATTTTGGAACAGAAAACATTTTCTTGCTTTCACTGTATGTAGACAGAAACAATAAAACATTTTTGCATGAATTTTAAATGCTTTTACCCAGACTAAAGTGTTGACATGACTTTTTAAGGCAAATGAATGTTGTAGTCTGACTAAAACAAACTTTTCAAGTGCATGTAACTGAGATCCAGAGTCCAGGAGGTCTTATTACACCATGGTGGTCAACCTCAGCATTGTGTGTTTTGGGAATGCACTGGATTTCTTCATTGTAAACGTTCTGCCAAAATGACCAAAAATCTATTCAACCAAAACCAGCATTGTGTGTTGGCAAAAACACTGCCAACTATATGATGTCAGAAGGCCCTAATAATCACCTTCACAGTAAACCGTGAACTTGCAATGAAAATTGCTCGGATTTATCGGTATACCACAGGAGAAAAGTTGACGTATATTTTATAAACTTGTAATGGTAGGCAGTGCTGGGTAGATTACTTATGAATTCTAGTGCATTACTGATTATAAATTACATGACACAAACTATAGTTTGTTATGTAATCTACTGGATTACATGTATTATGATTACTTTTAGATTACTTCTGACCCCCAAAATAATCCAGTGTTTGTTATCAGCATCATTAAGTGTACTAACCATTACATTATGCCAGAGTTTCCCAAACAGGGGTTCATGAATAAACTACAGGGGGTAAGTGAGTTGCTGAAAACCTGGAAGATTTTCCAAATGTAAAAAAAGCGGTATGGTTTGAGAAAGGAACATTTAAGACAAAATAATAACTTAAAATTAAATAAATGTTCTGCCATTGTGTGAATAATATGTAATCATTTAATCTTTAAAAAGTAACTGTATTCTGATTATGATCATTTTAAAATTCTCTAGATGCTTAAATTATGGAATCTGATTATATAATCCAGATTAGATGTCATGAGTTACTACTCTGCATTTATGTAGGTTAATTGTCACATGCATAAACCTGACATTTGCAACATCACACGAGTTGTCAGCCAAACACTAGTTGTCAGTTGATGTCACTGCACATAAATAAAGTTTTTGTCACCACCATGGGCTGTTATGCGGTTGCTAAAGTGTTGTTTTTAAGTAGCAACACACATGGTATATGTTACTGACATACATCACTGCAATAATGCAGAGCCATTTTAGGCAATGCACTTTCTAGGTACCTTTACTGCAGGTCTAAATGTTGCTGAGCAGATTTTAAAGCATGCATAATGGACTGCAGTAGTGGTATGGTAATTATATAGACTGTGTTTGTGTGGTAATGGATTCAAGGGCTCACATTTATCAGACTGTGGGTGTTGGGTGAGGTATACGGACATTACCAAGAAAGAGTGGCATTAGAAGGGCATCGCTGTGAAAAAAGAGACAAAGAAGGTGTATTTTGGAGGTATATTAAAGAAGGGAGTATATTAGATGTGCATTTATTTATAGGGAGGCCTGAGAGCGGCAGTGTGTCATTGTGACAGTGAATGATCTCATTAAAATGATCTCATGCAAAGGAAGTGCTGTAGATTTCATTTCCTTTTTTTCTGGGACCATTTTGTCTCATTTCCCATTTACACTGTAAAAGGACCTTATTTAATGCTTAAGTGGTTTCAATTCAGATTTAACTGTTGACTATTACTATTGTGCTGTCTTAAACTTTGTAAAGAAATTGTGAATGCGTGTGCCAAACTCACCATAGTGATGCAAGGGTGTTGCTTTGTGTTCTTGTTATGCAGTTGCTAGGGGTCTGCTTAGGATAAATTTTTTGTTAAAAAGCATCTGTTTGTTTAGCATCTGTTTTTCCAGCTTTGCTAAATAGTATGAAGCTGCAGACTTGGAGCCTCTACAGTCCTGCACCCAGAGTCCCGCATTCACAGACCCCTTGCAACCCGATCTCATGGCAATTCGTACATATTTTATTAAAATAAATTCTTTATTTTACGAGTTGCACAATTCGGATAAATTTGTACGCATGACCTACACCTAACCCCGCCCCTAAACCTAACCGACACAGGGGTTTAGACAAATTGTATAAAATTGAGTGAGGTCATACAAATTATTAGCCACCTCGTAAAATACGTACGAATTGGTCGTAAGATAGCGTTGTGTATTGATCTCGAAAAATGAGGGGACTGAGAATGCGGGATTCTGGGAGGTTGTAGATGGAGCAGGCTCAGGTCTGCAGCTTCATAATATTGGCTTTGCTGTTTAAATGAAACAGTGGTAGGGTCTCATGAAGATTATTTCTGGGAGCTGATGGGCAGCGCACTGGTCAGCTGAAAAAAGAGAGTGGGAGGGGGTCAAGTGCACTCAGATTTGGCCATCAGTCGGGAGGAAAAGAATGTGTATTAGTAACAGCCAGAAAGTTAGTTGATATAAAAAATTTCAGTCCCTTGCAGCATTTTAACTTATAACTTTTTAGTTAAACTACAGTTTTTCATGCCAATCTGTGACCCCTAATGAAAAAGAAAACAATTGTCTTCATTTACTCACTTTCCTTCTACTGTGGAACACCAAATACGTTTAAAGAACTGTCCATTCATACAATGAAAGTCAGTGGGATCCGATCTGTGTTTCAGACAGAATTTTCATTTTGGATGAACAAACAATCCCTTTGCACGTCAAATGTGCTTGGCTCAGTATGTCAGAGTATATGCATTAGCTGCTGAGCCACAGATTAAAAAAAAAAAATTTTTGGCTGTTCCTTGAGTGCAGCTGTCATTATCAAACTACCTGAAAGATCGGTATCATCGTACATGACAATACCTGAATTACCACAGTTGAACAAGAAAATGAAGACATGACAGCCAAAGAGATAAAGGTGGTCTGAACGGAGGAGAGGGAGGTCCCGTTAAGAGTTTACTTCAGCTGGGTATATTTAGACACGACCGTGAAAAAAACGGAGAGGAAAAAGAATGATGTATAAACAGTAGTACGAATCTGATGTAACACACTGCAATAGGCCCACACACACAAACACACACACATAGCAACTCATGAGAAAATCTGCTGCAAATTACTCTCAAGGACCAAGAGCACAACACACACTCTGATGTTACACTTAATGACTGACAAAAAGAGAAATCAGCAAAGAAGTGAGCGAGACAGCTGGAAAATCAATACTATTAGCGGCTGCAAGCGGTGCGCGGCGTGCGTAACAGTAATGGATAATATCATGAAGACAACACGAGCAGGCCGAGTGCTACACAGCAGCAGCCACAGTGACGCCATTGTGGTTCAAAACGCACTTCCTGTCTGCCGCCACAGTGTTTGTGTTTCATGCTGCCGTGGCAACTGCGATCATATAAATACCAGAGAGAAAAAAAAGGAGTGAGTGAGAGAGAAACTGAGAAATCGAGGACAAACCCATATGACTAGCCCGGAATGAAAAAGCAAATGCATCCAGACAAGGCTTTACTGCTGTGTGTGTGTGTGTGTGTGTGTTGTGGATTAACAGTGGCCCCTAAAGCAACATTATAATACCTGCTGTTTCCATAGGGTTTGACTGCCTGTCCCAACACATTCCAGTATGTTACATTATGTAAATGCAAGTGATTATGTCATGCACATTCAGAAATTTTTGAAGGTTAAAACATTTTGTATAATTAATAAGCACCATTTGTGCAAGTAAAATAGCTAAGCCTGTGTTAAGTATAACATATTTGCCGATAATAGTTTACCTACACATTTTCCTCAACTAACAAAAGTCATTTATGTCAGCATGTTCTGTGGTTGCTAGTGCACTGACATGTGGTTGCTAGGGTGTTTTGGGTGTTCTGTGGTTGCTAGGGCATTGCTATGTGGTTGCTAATGTGTTTTGACTGGTTGTTGTGGTGTTGTGTGGTTGCTAGGGCATTGATATATTGGTTGCTAAGGTGTTTTGACTGTTTGTTGAGGTGTTGTGTGGTTGCCAGGGCATTGTTATGTGGTTGCTAAGGTGTTTTGACTGGTTGTTGCGGTGTTGTGTGGTTGCTAGGACATTGCTATGTGGTTGGTAAGGTGTTTTGACTGGTTGTTGCTGTGTTGTGTGGTTGCTAGGGCATTGCTATGTGGTTGCTAAGTTTTTTCGACTGGTTGTTGCGGTGTTGTGTGGTTGCTAGGACATTGCTATGTGGTTGCTAAGGTGTTTTGACTGGTTGTTGCGGTGTTGTGTGGTTGCTAGGACATTGCTATGTGGTTGCTAAGGTGTTTTGACTTGTTGCTGTGTTCTGTGGTTGCTAGGGCATTGATAAATTGGTTGCTAAGGTGTTTTGACTGGTTGTTGCTGTGTTCTGTGGTTGCTAGGGCATTGATAAATTGGTTGCTAAGGTGTTTTGACTGGTTGTTGCTGTGTTCTGTGGTTGCTAGGGCATTGATAAATTGGTTGCTAAGGTGTTTTGACTGGTTGTTGCTGTGTTCTGTGGTTGCTAGGGCATTAATAAATTGGTTGCTAAGGTGTTTTGACTGGTTGTTGCTGTGTTCTGCGGTTGCTAGGGCATTAATAAATTGGTTGCTAAGGTGTTTTGACTGGTTGTTGCTGTGTTCTGCGGTTGCTAGGGCATTTCTATACACCGTTGTGTAGTTGTTGTGAATGGTTTTAATGCATGTGTGGTTGCTAGGGTGTGTTTCCCTGTGTCTGGGTGGGTGCTAGGGCATTGGTAGGTGGTTGCTTAGTGGCCCAAGTTAAAAGAGACATAAGGTTGTGTGTGTATGCCTGTGTGTGTGTGTGTGTGTGTGTGTGTGTGTTTGTGTTTGTGTTTCCCAGTACACCAGTATTAATCAGTGTTGTTATCATTAAATAAAACTATATAAAAAAATATTTAAAAATTTGTAATTAAAAAAAAGCTCAAATAAATTACAATATTAGCAGAAATAATAAAAAGAAAACTTAAACTTCAAAAACTTGTCTTGGCAACTAACTAATAAATTAAAGCTAAACAGAAATATAAAAGAAACTTATACAAATGACAAAAGCACAATCTAAAATTACCAAAACTGAAAATATAAAATATAGGCTAATTTAAATATTAATACAATCTGCAATAGTATATAAATAAAACTAAAATAGCACTGGTACTAATACACTTGTGTATAAGAGTTAATAGGTAAAAATGGCATATTCTATCATACACTCTTTACTGTATATTTAGTTTTCATGTTGTATTTAGAATGTTTGGTTTTAGATGATTTTCTATAAGTACAGTACTGTACTACACTTCCTAATAGCATGAGTTTTGTTTATTGTGTGTTGATGGCGAGTAAAAGAGCGTTGTGTCTAGAAGAGGAGCTTGTGTTTCCTCTGAGGAATGCTTGTATAATTAGATCCCCGCTGTCATGACAACCAAACTTGATTTTTAAGGGGGCTGAGACTAGTTCAGTTATAGAAGCCTGAGTCAGTGTCTGCGACTCTCTCTCTTTCACACACACACACACACATAGTATCTATGCTGACTTTTAGATAAGTCACACGTGAACCCTTATCACAGCATTCATGAATGTCTATATACAACAGCCTTGGATTGTGAACTGTGAACTTTGAAATAGAATTTTAAATTTGAATTTGAGATCATATGATTTACCCCTTATCCTTGCATTAGAGGTCACAAATTAATAAAATGAATAATTCACATGCTGTAACTTGAGCAACAATATGCAGAATAAAGAACTTAAAAAATGATCCTTCTCAAGCTCGTGAGCCAAATGTAATAACGGACAAACTTTCTGATTCAGCATATGACAAAATCAAGACCCTCTGTGGGTTATCTGACACTACGAAACCCTGACCGCTGACTGTAAACACGCAACACATATAAAAACTCTAGCCAAAAAATATTTTGATATGTGGCAAAAGCATGCTTGAGACTGGTGTGTGAGGAATGTGTGATGTCCAGACAGTGCGCAGTTGTTCGGATACCCTTTTTTCGGCCAGTCATAAAGTGTGAACGAGCTCAGAGTAAACACATGTCTCTGAGCGCTGGAGGAGGGTTAGTGTTTGTCCTGTTAAACACTGCACAGGTGTGACCCTCTTTGTGTCCTTCTGACCTAATATTGACTGTGCTGTAAACGGACTTCAAATATTTAAATGAAACGCAAGCATGAATGAAAGTGTCTGAAAATGTAAAATATAACCAAAACCAAGAATCATTTTACTTAACAATATCTGTTTCTAATATGCTGCATATTAAAATGTAAAATTATTATATATGTATAGTATTAAAATATTATGGTATAGCATAGTAAAGTGTTTAGAAAGAATTAATTAATTTTGATTAATTATTTGCAGCCTGAAATAAAGATGGACACCGTTTTTGTTTTATCCAGCTGTATTTACTGCAACTCATCCAAGTGAAAACGGAAATCTGTTTTTGTATTTGTTTTGTTTTTTGTTTCTGACACTTGGATATTTTAAGTTAAATCTTTTTTAAAGGGGGTGATTCTTTTTTTTTTATACCCACTGTATGTGTGTTTATACACACACACACACACACACACACACACACACACAGTTTGGTGTAGTGTAAAATATTATTTAGAGGACAATATTAATTGATCTTTGAGAGAAAGTAATATAGTCTACACTACAGTAAGGTACAGTAGAGAATAGTAAAAGATGCAGGTGAAAGTGATTGGAAGAGGTCAGATAAAAACGTGAATAGCATGAGGTCTTGTGTGTGTTGGTGTGTGTGTGTGTGTGTGTGTGTGTGTGTGTGTGTGTGTGTGAGGGACACAGTGTCTCTTTTTTATGAGCTCTTCTGCTGTATAATTGTCCCTGCCTCTTCCTGTGATCCACACTGATGTAGGGGAGGGCTCAACTTCTGACGTTATACAAATAGGAATTCCCTTCACTGGTCTCTCTCACTCCGCTCTCATTCACTTTCAGCCTGTCTGGCCCCCAGACGAACTCTTTCTCTCTTTCTCTCTCTCTCTCTCTCTCTCGCTCCTATATAAACACTCATAGCGTCTATACAGGAGCCGGACACTCCCTCTGAGACACAACTGCTATAAGGTTCCTCTCACGCTCTGAACGGAGGCGATCCGGAGACAGAAAGCAGTCAGATCACGCAGGTAAGAGGCCAGCGTCGCACTTCTGAACTTTGAATAACATCTGCATGTGGTTTCTCCACTATTGCTCTTAAAGTTTCCAAGGCATTTTGCTCTTAAAAAAAAAAAAACCTTGTCCAGCACTTTGGAGGTCTGTGGTGTAGTTGGTGATGGTCGGACGGACTTTTTTGAGTTCAGCCAGACAAGTGATCCACTTGAGCGTCCAGAGGAAAGGTCATCCGTAAATAGTTTCTTTGAATGGGCCGTCTGAGCGACATCTGTCAGCCAGACATGAGTCCGTGCGGCGTGAAGCGGAGGTCATAAAAACGCTCTCAGAACAAGGAGTGCGAGGATGAGGCTGTGGAGAAACGCTCAAACATTCTTCTCATTGTTCTCAAGTCTCGAAAGACCGTGCCAGACGCTGCACAGCCAAAACAACGTCCAGAGGAAGTGTGGCAAAAGCAGAAAGGCCGAGCCGGGAGTGCGAGCTGAAGCGCTAGATCACAAGAGAGCGAAAGCGACATGAGGTGATTATTCATCTCGTGCTCTTTCAGAATAAGAATGAGAAACCCTGGTAGTTTATTCGGTTGATTGAAATGGTAATATAACACAGTTAAATATAATTATGTAGTCTAGTACAGTGTATAATATACTTAAGCGTTTAGTACAACAAATGGTTCAGTATGATACTCTGTAGTGTAGTATAATAAAGTACAGTATACTATAGTAACAAAAAAACAAGGGTTTTATAGTATATTGTTTATATTACAGTGAAGTGTGTACTCGAGTATACAGTAAACTGTGTACTAGTGAAATGTATAAAATAGTGTTACATTTTACAGTAGTATAGCAGAGTGTATCAAAGCATTTAGTATCATATTTTGTAGTGTAGTACAGTATATTATACACAGTATATTATATTTTATGTATATTATATACTGTAGACAAGTATGTTTTAGTATGTAGTGCATAACAAAGTGTGTGTATATAATAGGGTTACAATATATACTTTAGTATAGTACAAATTGAAGCATTTTGTACAGCAAACTGTTTAGTATGATATCCTATAGTGTACAATACAAGTGTGTAGTATAATAAAATAAGTAGCACAGTGTGGTAAAGTGTGTAGCACAGTATACTTTAGTAAAAAGAAAGAAGCATTTATTTTATATTACAGTGAAGTGTGCACTCTATTATGTAGTAAATTGTAGGGTTGTGAGGTTTATCAGATAGTGTTGCAATATATTCAGTTACAATAATAAAGTATGGTAAAGTGTGTAGTATGGTATATTATTATTAAATGTATTTCATAGTGTATATTACAGTTAACTAGTATATAGTAAACTGTAAACATTTAAAAAGTTGTCAAATATGTACAGTAGTATTGTAAAGTGTATAAAATTGAGTTACAGTAATATTACACACTATACTGTAAATACTGAAATGTTTAGGACAACAGTGAGTTGTACAGTATTATGAAGTGTATGAAATAGTTACATTATATAGTTTAGTGTGTAACAGAAAAAGCAACCTCATAATGTGCTCATTAAGCCAAAAAATGAGAAGTTGAGACCGCGAGAGAAGCTAGAGAGACAGGTTCAAAGGGCTTGAAAACCGTCCCGTCCCACTTTTCAGAGAGCGCAGGAGTCCTCAGGACGGGTACAGAGATAAGGGAACGGTGCACAAGTGTGATGGATTCCTGCATTAGCTGCTGAGTGTTTTCTTCATGGCCGCTGTGCTGAAGTTAATGGCTGCTGCTGAGGATGGGATGTAACAGTATCTGGAGTAAAGTTACAGGGATATTAGCACCATGAGAACCATGAGCTGTGAATTGACGCTCTATTTAAAAGGGAACGAGCATCTTTTCTCTGCAGTGAATGTTGCTGCAGAAGTTGTATTTGGTGTCAGTCACTTTGGTTTTGAGTTGAATGAATGAAGCTCATGAATAAATGAGACACATATCCCCACGGGCCGGGTGGAGTACTGTACGCTCGCTTATAGAAGGATTTATGCTGAGTCATTAATTACATTCAGTCATCTGCTGTTGAATTTTTTTATTTCACTTTTAAAAATCTGATAATCTGCAACAAGATTTAGTTAATATGAGAAATGTATTAATTTATTTATTTTTAACTCGTGTTTATTATTATTATTGTTATTATTATTTTTAAATGCTTCTTGTGTTATTTTCATTTGTGAGTCATTTTGCATCTGCTTGATGAATATTTATAATGATGCAGTGTGGGCCTAAACTGGTGCATCCAATCCTATGTCCGGTATCAGATTACCCACCGCGGTAAAACAACACTCTAATTTGATAGCAACTAATACAGATCTGGCCAGCAGCTGAGCCAATGGGATATTGTGGGTATTTCTTCAATCCCTAAAATTAGCTGCAACACTGCAGGATGAATAGTGTGACTCCTCATCATGAGGACAACTGCATCGGCTGCATCACACCAGACGCTGTCTTTAGTGAGAGGAAAGACTGAGATCACTGGCAAAACGAACAACTGGGGCTTCAATTTAGGGTGAAAAAGCTGAAAGGAAAGATCTGATGGAAAATATTAATGGACAGAAATCTTCTGGTTCGCGAGGCATCACTTCATCAAGTCTAGATTGGGTGGATGATTTCAAGCATTTGAAAATCGGGAAAACACATCACAGCGCTTCAGATGGTCCAGATGCCCTTCAAAAGCAATATTCGGGCTTAATGCATCGTTTCAGGCGCGTTTTTGTGTGTGTGGAAAACGCATAATGATTTTTCTAAGGGGAAAATATCACGCTTTAAACTCTTTTGCAGCTTTCGGTAACTAGACATTTGAGTTCAATCCTGACTTGGATGTAGACGTGAGATCAAAAATGTCTAAATGTCTTTCCATTACACACCAAACCAAGTGTCATTTATTAAAACAAGGACACTTTCCAGTCAAAGCATTTCACACACACAAAAAAAAAAAAGAAGAGTTCTCTTAGGCTTTACATGATTAAACAACAGATTTTTTTATTATTATTGATAAAGCAATCATTTTGTGGTTTTGAAATATTAAATAAGGCCATAGTTCTTGTGATGAACTACACTTGAAGTTACTCTTATAGTAGACCTGTGTGAATTTGTTGACAACATTGAGCAAAGAGAAAATATCCTTAAAATGTAGGTTACATGCACTTGCTTTGATATCTTGTTATCAAATGAAATTCAGGCATTTTTAACTGCGGCTACTCTTTTACTGTCCTAACTGCTTTTTTTGGGGCCTGTGCATGTTAGACTGACAGGCCACATCCTCTGATCAGCATCTAAATGACTGTCTCTCTGTAACACTCAACTGAAAAGTCTCATCGTGCGCAGGGAAAAAACCTGAAACAAATACAGCACCACAAATAGTCAGTGCTCTAGAAGTAATGGAGGTCTTGGTTTAGAGCTGGCAGGTTTACTCGCAGCAGCATCCGGGATATTTTATGTAAAGCAATAAACATAATGCTCCTGGTTTACGTAAGCTAGGAGTTCCCCTGCGTCTGGACATATTCATGTCCTTTTTTTTTCAGTGCTGTCATTTGTATTCACAATTTCGAGACGCTGTGAGGAACTGGAACGATTCTGTCGACTGGTTACGATGCCGTAAATGTTCCTTCATAAATCTTTAGAGGGGGAAAACAGTTTGACGAGAATGCGAAGTGACATGTTACAACTGGAAAATATGTTTCTGCTTTAAAAACTCCAAACTGATGAGTAGCTGTAGGAAAGATCGTCGTAATAGAGGTGAAATGAAGAGCAAATGGAGAGCGGTGCTCTTAAAAAAGACTGTAGTTCCCAAAGATGCGTCTCTTCTAGATCAGATCTCAGGAATGTGTCAAATTGTGCCAATATTTGTATAATCCAATGAACACACACGCCATGATTTTACAGGTCCAAACTCTTCCAACTGTGAAACAAGTCTGGTCCTCTGGGACCTGCAAGATTCACTAGATCCTTCACAGGTTCTGTCTGTTTTTTGTCACTCTTTTAATTTTACCCCAGATGAGACACAGGGTTTTGAACAGTAATGGAGGTAACAGTAACATACGTAATGTTTTTTTCTTTCTTTTTTTTTTTACGGTCACTCGGCAGGGACTGCACGTCTTTCTGACTTAATTTCCAACTGTCATTGAAAAGCTATTTTTATACGTCTACAGGAAGCCCAGTCACTCAGACGCTAGCAGAAGGAGGGGCCAGCGGCAGTGACCACGGAATACATGACAAAACATGAGGTGGCCTTGGAAGACACACACACACTTTGCATGTTAAACAGACAAGTGCTATATGTTTCTTTCTTTAGTGGAACCCAAAATAATATGTTCATGCTGCCTGTTATGCTCCAAAAAGCACCATTAAAGTCAACATAGGCCCATTGTGAACACATTCTTATAGCAACATTTTTGCAAAACACCAAAATACATGCTTTTCAACTGCAGTTTAGTGCTGAAATTGATTACAGGTTGAATATTGATTAATAAGGACTTACTTTCACACATTTCTTTCCACAATGCTGTGGTATGACCTCAGTCCACTTATACCATAGTGCATGATTTGTACATTTTGACGTTTGCATCACATAACCAGCTCTATAAAGTATGGCCTTTCTAAAGTAAATTTGCTTGGGAGCTCACCTGATACAGCGATGTGTGCTGCGCTCGGTCCGGTGATACACAAGTAATTAACTCGATAAGCAGTTGAAAAACTTGTAGAAGCAAGCAAAAACTGCATGGTTGCTTGAGCAGCTGCATTTTTAACTCACATTTTGTTAACATTTGAGGGTATGTTCAGAGCACGATTTAGTTCATTAAGAAACGCAACCTTTTAGAGCCACTCTCCGAGCATTTTATTTCCAAACTGTTGCGTGTATCGCAATAAAACATTGCCATATTCACATTCACCTGTTTCTGATAATCTTAAAAAGCTTTTAGTGCCATTCACTGGATATTTCACTTTGAACGTGCCACAAAATGTGTAAAAAGTAGCATAATTTTGCAGAAATGTTGTCACTGGTTTAACTAGCATCCAGCTGATGTGTTTTTATAGCTAGCTAACATTCCGGAGTTTAGTGTTCAGCATCCTGTATGTGCGCACTGTATGGAAAACAGCAGTGTTGACATTCTCCTAAACATCTCCTTTTATGTTTCACAGAAAAAAAAGAATGTTTTCATTTTTGTCTGAAATCCCCCCACCCCCCTTTTTGTCCTGTCTGTTTGCAATCTGTCTGCTGTTCTCACAGAGCCCTTCTGTACGATATGTTAGGACAGATATAAAAATGTAAGACCCCACCTCAGACAGAATGACATAAGCCCAGACCCTCCTCTTCTGCCGGCCAGGGGAATTCCTGGCAGAGTGATTTTTAGCCTAATGACTGAATCACATTGCCAGGGATTTCCAATGGCTCGTGTGAGAGACTGCACACACGCCAGATATATGCACTGCAAACACACACACCTGAACACATGAGACCCTAAACCTGAAGGAGTGCAGACGGTCTCGCACATTCATCAGTGGTGACAGAAGTCCCAATTTCTTTGCTGGTTGTGTGGTGTCAGGACTTAACCCACTTGTGAACACTGCATTGAACTTCTTTGTTCACAGTGGTTAAGTTCTGCCATCCTTAGACCAAAATCAGCAAAAGGGACGTTAAAGCCAATTGTGACATCAAACTGAATGAGTATTGTGACATGATATTCTCATTGCATATATAATGTACCTGAAGAGCTTTAATTTTCATTAAAGATGCACTCTTCTTATTGTCGTCCGCCTCGCGCTGTTGTGACAGGCCTGTTTTTATCTTGTCAGAAGTAATCTTCATCTCAGGTGTTTGACACGATATGCAACAAATGAGTCGTAGCCTGGAAATAAAAATACTTGGATAAACATCTTTTGTTGGTACTGGAACAAATTCTTATCAAACGTGGTGGATTTTTTTCAGGAGGCAAACCACCTACCGCCACTAACTTCCTCTAACCCAGCTAACAAAAATATGACCCAGGAGTGTCTTGCTGACGTTCCCTTTAATGAAAACATGCTTTCTGAATGTTCTGAGGATATGAAAAAAAAGAATAATTTATAATAACATTCCGTTTTGGAATTTTGCAAACCTTATGGGAATGTTGAGTTTGAATGTTCTCTGAACATTCTGAAACAAAAAATAGATGAGCATCCCACTAAAAGGTTATTACATAAAAGATGTATAAACATGTTTTGAAAACATTGTTAATGACCAGGAAACTCTAAACAAACATTATATTTACATTTTAGTAGTTACTGGAAGAACATTTGTTCATAATTTTAAGAGAATGTTAGCCAAAGTTTTGTAAAAGTAGAACTCCAATGTTCACATTATATCCCATATTTGGAAAAGCCTTACTTTTAGTAATCCACAGTTTTCCAGAGTGCTTTTTTTGTTCATGTTTAATTGAAATGAAAAAAAAAATTGCATTTGGACCTGTGTACCATTTATTTATTCATTAAAGATTGTTTAAAAATACATTATTTGCTTTATTTATTTTTTTATAAATTGCTGAATATAATGTTGGTGCTTTTTCTCAATGATAATTCTGTAATTTATTTGGGTCTTTTTTAAATCAGTCGATAATCTTATAGACCAGGGGTTCTCAGCTCTGGCCCTGGAGGTCCACTTTCCTCCAGAATTGAGCTGTAAACACACCTGAACAAGCTAATCGAGGTCTTCAGGATCACTAGAAAGTGACTGGCAGGTGAGTTTGATCAAGGCTTGAGGTAAGAGTTGAGAAACCCTGTTGTAGACATCTGTATTCTTCATTGATGTCAAAGTTCACCAACAGGGATGTTTAGGACAGTTGCGAAGTGACCACTCCGGCGGTCCAGCTTCAACAAAACCTCTTCACACAAAGGCGGAATTTATGGCAGGACAGCCATTCAGAAACTGTTTGTATCCAAGACTCAAACGATGTATTAAACACAAAACAACCGGGGGGCTGCATGGTCCAGTGAGTCATCTTTTACCATATTTCCTGCAAACCAGGCAGGTGTATCTTTACGGGAAAGCCAAAAAATGCCTAAAGCACGGGTTCACCCATATACAACTAAAATTCAAGCGTGATTTTAACAATGCCTTCACTGCCTGCATGAAGACAAAACCAAACATCACCGAACCATAACAGAAAGTTCTGCAGGACATAGATTCACATCGCTTTTTACTGATGAGGAATAATGGCCTGAAACTACTATTTAAACAAAGAGTGGCCTTGATATCATTAGATGGATGGATGGATTTATAAATATAGATAAATAGATTTATGTATTTTATAGATTAATAGTTTTAATATTGGTGCTAAAATGGTTTTGTTGTTTGTTTTCTGCTTATAATAATTCATGCAAAAAAAAACAAATTGTCTTTATGCAATATATTTGTGTGTGTGTTTGTCATAAATAGCTGAGTTTACAGTGACTGTTTGACTGGTTTGATCGACGTCTGTGTGTCTGTCTATGTCAGTGGGCTGGTCTCCTGTGCCTGCTGTGCTGATAATCAGTGGATGGCTGTAGCTGGCTCAGTTCAGCAGGAACAGGAGTCTGGTCTTCTCTCTCTGTGGCCTTCTGCTCCAAACACACTGACACACAGAGAGAGGACTGATCACGCTGCTGCTCCACACTGGAAGTCACAGGTAGCAAAATGTAAGTGACAAAAATGATATAATCTTCACATTTTCCCCAGATGTAATAGTAGTTAAATAATGTTAAACAACATAAATTAATTCAGTTGTTTGATTATATGTATTGGCAATTTTAATGCTTCAAATAAAATAATTTTAAAACATCAGTCTTACCTGTACGTTTCCTTTTTTTTTTTTTTTTTTTTTTTTTTAGCATGTTAATTAATAAACGGTAATAAAGTTGGCATTTTAAAATATTAATATAAGCATTAAAACAGATTTATTTAATAAAAAATATATTTTGTATATTTTATCTGGTATATATTAATCATTTCTATTTATTAAAATGATATGTGTGTTTATTGTGTTATATGTGTGGTGTATTAGGCTCATCTTTTCTATTTCATTTTTTATTTTTTATTTTTTTACAAAAATAACCAAGGAATAAGAAACTATATGAAATACAATAACATTTTAAATATATTTTGACAATTTTGTGTATATGCTTATTGCATAATTGTATATTATTATTATTATTATTATTAACACATTTCAAAAAGTTAAAATATTATTAAATATAACTTACAAACATGTTAAATATGGCTATAAATCAATTATGATAGCGCTTTTTTTTTAATAACTGAGAAATAAAGTTATAAAGTGGTCGCCGGTCTGAAAATCAGTAAAATTACACCGGGGTTTTGAGGGGTAATGGGCCGTTACCATTGTTGCTCCAAATCCTTGCATGATCTATGAGTCATCTTGAAGCTTGAATAAATACATCAGCCAAATAACTTGGCAGTAGCAAGCAGAATAATAAATACTGCTCTGACACACAAAGCTAATGAGCCCATTATCCAGCATATCCCCAGCTACTCTTTATGGCTGTATATTAATATTTCTTATGATAATTGTGGCTGTGCTCCAGATCTAGCGAGCTGCTTACAGAGGCGTCATCTTCACATACTGCTGACATGAATATTGTTCCAGAAGTCTTGTATGCGTCACATAGATCCTTAACAGAGAAGCTAAACCCATTTCTCACTTCAGAGGGCTTAAGCAGACGTCTGTCTGTGAAACTAGCGTTTGCTATTTGCATTGCAGAGATAGTCGAGTTTCTTTTGCAGTCTATACTTAGAAAAGAATGTCGTAAGTGTTTTTTTCAGAAACCTCTCACCTCCTGTCCTCTTCGTCTGTTCATCGTGTGTATCTTCGTTCAATTCTCTGTCAAATTCCCCAAACGGTAAACATTCAAATGTGTCAACATGGTTTTTTTTGTTTGGTTTGGTTTTTTTTCAGCTGCCATCGTGGCCCAAACATTTGGAAAATACAGCAAGTGACCATGGAAACAAATACATACGCATACAATACATACAAATACAGACATTTCAATGTTTGATCGCCAAACCACAAGAGACCAAACCAACCACGGTCTGAGTCGAGTTCAAGAATAAACCTTAGAGAGCGCGAGCAGATACACACGTGTCTTGACTCTTGAGTAATTTATTATTACAGCGATAATACTAATTAATACATTATTAATAATAACTCATATTAAACTTCTTATATACTTAACGTGCGTGTATTTATAAATAGGCTAATAAATAAATACTGAATAAATTTGCTTTCATTTTTGAAAAAATATATTTTTATATTTATGTTCGCATTTTCTTTAAATTATGTAGCCTAATTTTTATATAATTTCAAAGAACAATAAATATGAATTACAAATATATTTTACATCTAAATAATAATAAAATTATATTATTAATGTAATCATATTCATACTTTTATAATTTGATAAACACATTCACTTCTAAACATATTAAGAGTTTATATGAAAAAAAAACATAACTAGACAGATATAGCCTATATATATTTAAAAAAAAAAACATAACTTGTTTTTTAGTTAACTGGGTTTTATTAATTAATTTTTTAAGCTGGTCAAAATAACCCAACTGCAGTTTGATTGAGATTAATTGAAATGCACAATGAAAAAACATGATTTCAGATTACTGTTAAAAACTGAGTTATTGTTTTGCAAATGATCTCTTCTTGTTTTGGAAATTAACTTTAGAATAGAATACTTTAAAATGAATGTGTGTGCATGTTAAAATATAAAATATTAAAAATTGTGATGTTATGAATTTCACTGGTATATATAAAAAAATAGTGTTTAATTTTGTTTAGCCATGTATTCAAGAAAATATATATAAGCCAGTTTGTATTTTAAAATAGTATATTTAACAATATTTTAAATGTTTAATCGGGTGAGTAATCAAAAGGATCATGTTTCCGTTATGCATTCTATTACGTATCATAAAATTTTCCACAAGGTGCAGTTTAGTGATGAGCTGTAGCTGAACGAGGGCTGCTCTCACTGACGCGCGCGTGTGGACTGTCCAGGTGTGGATAAAGCTGCGTCTTGTGCAGAACAAGAGCCCCGGATGTTTGCTCACACTAAAGCTGTCTCCATGGCAAAGAAGAACCCCCTCTGTCAGCGCGAGCAGACGGCTGCGTCAGAGCTCGAACTGACATCATCGCACTTCCTGTTTCGAAATGCTCTCGTTCTCGTTATTTCTCAAGTTGATTCCTAAAGTTCCCTCGCGGACTCATTCAGCAGCGGCACCTCACACGAGTTAGTTCACGCACACGAGCTCTCACACCTCTGCAAGTTTACGACAGCCGTGAGGCAGTGCGGGGCGGATCACCATGGGAACCAAACAGGTAACTTGATCAGAGAGAGAGGCGGCTGAACACCAGAGTCCGCACATTGAGCTTCCCGCAGATAATACCCCTGCGCCTCCTCCTCCAGTCTCTATCTGCACATCCAGAGGTCAGAGCTCATCAGCTGGAGACAGGGGCTGCACAAGATCCCGGGCCCTATGCAAAGGCAGTCCTAATGCCCCCCCCCCCCCCCAAAATATATATTCCAGACTTTTCAAGGGCCCTCTCTTCCTTTGGGGCCCTGGTAATCAGTACTGGTTTTACCCCCAGTCCGGCGCCCCTTGCTGGAGGTGCAGAGCTTGGATATTGATTGTGTGGAAGAAGAAATAAATACATGTTTGTTCTAAATTATACATATTCAGTTAGGATTAAATAAAAAATTAACCTATATATATAAAAAAATTAAAGGGGGGGTGAAATGCTATTTCATGCATACTGAGTTTTTTACACTGTTAAAGAGTTGGATTCTCATGCTAAACATGGACAAAGTTTCAAAAATTAAGTTGTACGTTTGAAGGAGTATTTCTGTTCCAAAAATACTCCTTCTGGTTTGTCACAAGTTTCGGAAAGTTTTTTTCGAGTATGGCTCTGTGTGACGTTAGATGGAGCGGAATTTCCTTATATGGGTGCTAAGGGCGCGTCTGCCGGAAGAGCGCGCGCTCCCTTATAGCAGAGCAGAGAGAGGCTGTGCACAGACATTCACTGATCACAGCGAGAGCGTTGCGAAATGTCACAAAAGGAGTGTGTTTTTGGTTGCCAGGGCAAGACAACCCTGCACAGATTACCAAAGAAAAAACAGCATTAAGGGACCAGTGGATGGAGTTTATTTTTACAGAGCATCAACAGAGTTGTGCAAGTGTTTGTGTTTGTTCCCTGCATTTCGAAGATGCTTGTTTTACAAACAAGGCCCAGGTTGACGCTGGATTTGCACATCGTTTATTTCTTAAGGATAATGCAATCCCAACGAAAAAGGGTCACGATCGTGTGTTGGAACTGCAGCCGGTGAGTAAAACTGCTTCAAATATCTCTGTGTTGTTAACTTAGCTGTCAGCATGTAAGCACATCAAGTAAACAACATACGATGTTGTCATCAAACTGCACTTTCCACTTGTACAGCTTAAAAAAAAATTTTTAAAAAAAGACGACAAAGTGGAACTTAGTCATTTTCCAAAACCGCTAAGCAAATATATACAGTTTCAGTACATACCACATAGAGAAGCCTTTGCTGATGCTGCTCTTGTTAAATTTCAGCCTCTGGATCTGTGTCACAGCTTCCAGACGCGCTCAACCCAAAAGCCTACTGGCGCTCGTGATTCTTTAGCTCCGCCCACACGTCACGCCTCTAGGCACTCGTGTTTTTCCGGGAAAAATCGGTACAGACTATCTTTCTCTTATGAATATAATAAAACTAAAGACTTTTTGGAGTTATGAAGGATGCAGTACTACTCTATAGGTACTCAAGATTAACAGGATAT